>NW_024879800.1:65000-69412 GCF_900700415.2 Clupea harengus | reverse complement strand
GAGTGGAGTGGCTAACGCTAACTCTGGGCTGAGAGTGGAGTGGAGTGGCTAACGCTAACTTGTGCTGATAGTGGAGTGGAGTGGCTAACGCTAAACGCTAACTCTGGGCTGAGAGTGGAGTGGAGTGAAGTGGAGTGGAGTGGCTAACGCTAACTCTGGGCTGAGAGTGGAGTGGAGTGGAGTGGAGTGGAGTGGCTAACGCTAACTCTGGGCTGAGAGTGGAGTGGCTAACGCTAACGCTAATTCTGGGCTGAGAGTGGAGTGGAGTGGAGTGGCTACGCTAACGCTAACTCTGGGCTGAGAGTGGAGTGGAGTGGAGTGGCTAACGCTAACGCTAACTCTGGGCTGAGAGTGGAGTGGAGTGGAGTGGCTAACGCTAACGCTAACTCTGGGCTGAGAGTGGAGTGGAGTGGCTAACGCTAACGCTAACTCTGGGCTGAGAGTGGAGTGGAGTGGAGTGGCTAACGCTAACTCTGGCTAACTGGTGAGAGTGGAGTGGCTAACGCTAACGCTAAATTCTGGGCTGAGAGTGGAGTGGAGGGATGGCTAACGCTAACTCTGGGCTGAGAGTGGAGTGGAGTGGAGTGGCTAACGCTA
Source organism: Clupea harengus (assembly GCF_900700415.2). Taxonomy (NCBI): domain Eukaryota; kingdom Metazoa; phylum Chordata; class Actinopteri; order Clupeiformes; family Clupeidae; genus Clupea; species Clupea harengus. The sequence goes on along the minus strand of NW_024879800.1, from coordinate 68,815 downwards.
ACGCTAACTCTGGGCTGAGAGTGGAGTGGAGTGGCAACGCTAACGCTAACTCTGGGCTGAGAGTGGAGTGGAGTGGAGTGGAGTGGAGTGGCTAACGCTAATCTGGCTGAGAGTGGAGTGGAGTGGCTAACGCTAACTAACTGGGCTGAGAGTGGAGTGGAGTGGAGGTGGAGTGGTGGCTAACGCTAACTCTGGGCTGAGAGTGGAGTGGAGGGAGTGCTAACGCTAACTCTGGCTGAGAGTGGAGTGGAGGGGAGTGGCTAACGCTAACTCTGTCTGAGAGTGGAGTGGAGTGGCTAACGCTAACGCTAATCTGGGCTGAGAGTGGAGTGGAGTGGAGTGGAGTGGCTAACGCTAACTCTGGGCTGAGAGTGGAGTGGAGTGGCTAACGCTAAGCTAATCTGGGCTGAGAGTGAGTGGAGTGGAGTGGAGTGGAGTGGCTAACGCTAACTCTGGCTGAGAGTGGAGTGGAGGGGATGGCTAACGCTAACTCTGGGCTGAGAGTGGAGTGGAGGGAGTGGCTAACGCTAACTCTGTGCTGAGAGTGGAGTGGAGTGGGCTAACGCTAACGCTAACCTGGCTGAGAGTGGAGTGGCTAACGCTAACGCTAATCTGGGCTGAGAGTGGAGTGGAGTGGAAGCTAACGCTAACTCTCGGGCTGAGAGTGGAGTGGAGTGGAGTGGCTAACGCTAACGCTAACTCTGGGCTGAGAGTGGAGTGGAGTGGCAAACGCTAACGCTAACTCTGGGCTGAGAGTGGAGTGGAGTGGAGTGGAGTGGAGTGGCTAACGCTAACTCTGGGCTGAGAGTGGAGTGGAGTGGCTAACGCTACGCTACTCTGGGCTGAGAGTGGAGTGGAGTGGAGTGGAGTGGAGTGGAGTGGCTAACGCTAACTCTGGCTGAGAGTGGAGTGGAGGGAGTGGCTAACGCTAACTCTGGCTGAGAGTGGAGTGGAGTGGCTAACGCTAACGCTAACTCTGGCTGAGAGTGGAAGTGGAGTGGAGTGGAGTGGCTAACGCTAACTCTGGGCTGAGAGTGGAGTGGAGTGGCTAACGCTAACGCTAACTCTGGGCTGAGAGTGGAGTGGAGTGGAGTGGAGTGGAGTGGCTAACGCTAACTCTGGGCTGAGAGTGGAGTGGAGGGGAGTGGCTAACGCTAACTCTGGGCTGAGAGTGGAGTGGAGGGAGTGGCTAACGCTAACTCTGTGCTGAGAGTGGAGTGGAGTGGCTAACGCTAACGCTAACTCTGGGCTGAGAGTGGAGTGGAGTGGAGTGGAGTGGAGTGGCTAACGCTAACTCTGGGCTGAGAGTGGAGTGGAGGGAGTGGCTAACGCTAACTCTGGGCTGAGAGTGGAGTGGAGTGGCTAACGCTAACGCTAACTCTGGGCTGAGAGTGGAGTGGAGTGAGTGAGTGGAGTGGCTAACGCTAACTCTGGGCTGAGAGTGGAGTGGAGTGGAGTGGCTAACGCTAACTCTGGGCTGAGAGTGGAGTGGAGTGGCTAACGCTATCTCTGGGCTGAGAGTGGAGTGGAGTGGCTAACGCTAACTAAATCTGGGCTGAGAGTGGAGTGGAGTGGCTAACGCTAACGCTAACTGGGCTGAGAGTGGAGTGGCTAACGCTAACGCTAATTTGGCTGAGAGTGGAGTGGAGTGCTAACGCTAACTCTGGCTGAGAGTGGAGTGGAGGAGTGGCTAACGCTAACTCTGGGCTGAAGAGTGGAGTGGAGTGGCTAACGCTAACTCTGGCTGAGAGTGGAAGTGGAGTGGCTAACGCTAACTCTGCTGAGAGTGGAGTGGAGTGGCTAACGCTAACGCTAACTCTGGGCTGAGAGTGGAGTGGAGTGGCTAACGCTAACGCTAACTCTGGCTGAAGTGGAGTGGAGTGTTGCTAACTCTGGGCTGAGAGTGGGAGTGGAGTGCTAACGCTAACGCTAACTCTGGGCTGAGAGTGAGTGGAGTGGAGTGCTAACGCTAACGCTAATCTGGGCTGAGAGTGGAGTGGAAGTGGCTAACGCTAACGCTAACTCTGGGCTGAGAGTGGAGGGAGTGGCGTGGCTAACGCTACTCTGGGCTGAGATGGAGTGGAGTGAGTGGCTAACGCTAACGCTAACTCTGGGCTGAGAGTGGAGTGGCTAACGCTAACGCTAATTCTGGGCTGAGAGTGGAGTGGAGTGGCTAACGCTAACGCTAACTCTGGGCTGAGAGTGGAGTGGAGTGGCTAACGCTAACTCTGGCTGAGAGTGGAGTGGAGTGGCTAACGCTAACGCTAACTCTGGGCTGAGAGTGGAGTGGAGTGGAGTGGAGTGGCTAACGCTAACTCTGGCTGAGAGAAGTGGAGTGGCTAACGCTAACGCTAACTCTGGCTGAGAGTGGAGTGGAGGAGTGGAGTGGCAACGCTAACTCTGGCTGAGAGTGGAGTGGAGAGTGGCTAACGCTAACTCTGCTGAGAGTGGAGTGGAGTGGCTAACGCTAACTCTTGCTGAGAGTGGAGTGGATGGCTAACGCTAACTCTGGCTGAGAGTGGAGTGGAGTGGCTAACGCTAACGCTAACGCTAACTCTGGCTGAGAGTGGAGTGAGTGGCTAACGCTAACGCTAACTCTGGCTAGAGTGGAGTGGCTAATGCTAACGCTAACTCTGGGCTGAGAGTGGAGTGGAGTGGAGTGGCTAACTCTGAGAGTGGCTAACTCTGGGCTCTGTGTGTGTGTGGTGTGTGTGTGTGTGTGTGTGTGTCTGTCTTGCTCTGTGTGTGTATGTGTGTGTGTGTATGTGAGTGACTAGTTCCATGTGTGTGTGGTCAAAGCGGCCGGAAGCGCCTCTTCTTCCTGAGGAGACTGAAGAAGTTTGGCATGGACTCAGTCACCCTCACCAACTTCTACAGATGTACGATAGAGAGCATCCTGACTGGGTGCATCACAGTGTGGTATGGGTGCATCACAGCCAAGGACCGCAAGGCCCTTCGTAGTGTGGTCAGGTCTGCGAGTTCATCATCGGCAGGGAGCTCCCAGCCTGCAGGACACCTACCACACACGATGCCTCAGGAAAGCTGGCAGGATCCTAAAAGGTTTAGCATACTGTATTGTATATTTATCTTTTATATTTAGTAGGGTTATTACGTGTTTTTATTATAATTATAGCTAATTATATGTTTAACACGTGCAAATTATGTTCAGAGTAATTGTAAAGAATATATGTCATGTCATGTTATGTTATGTTCAGTTCAGGAGGAAGGAGCGTACATTTCACAGCGACCTCAGGCCTGTGTGTTAGTTTTGTGTGTGTGTCGTCCATAAAATACACGTGTGTGTTGCAGTGTGCCGCTTGTGGCAATAAAGAACTGACTGACTGAAGACTGAAGTCAGCCTTGTGTGTGTGTGTGTGTGTGTGTGTGTGTGTGTGTGTGTGAGTGAATTGCTCCATGTGTGTGTGTGAGTGAATAGTTCCTTGTGTGTGTGTGTGTGTGAGAGACTAGCTCCATGTGTGTGTGTGTGTGAGAGAGACTAGCTCCTTGTGTGTGTGTGTGTGAGACTTGCTCCTTGTGTGTGTGTGTGTGAGAGACTAGCTCCATGTGTGTGTGTGTGTGTGAGAGTGAATAGCTCCTTGTGTGTGTGTGTGTGTGAGAGAGACTAGCTCCATGTGTGTTTATGTGTGTATGTGTGTGTGTGTGTGTGAGAGACTAGCTCCATGTGTGTGTGTGTGTGGGAGAGACTAGCTCCATTTGTGTTTATGTGTGTGTGTGTGTGTGTGTGTGTGTGTATGAGAGACTAGCTCCATGTGTGTGTGTGTGTGTGTGTATGTGAGACACTAGCTCCATGTGTG
>NW_024879800.1:32500-35000 GCF_900700415.2 Clupea harengus | reverse complement strand
CCCTCCCTCTGCCATTTTCCACTCGCGCTGTTTTTTGAATACCACCGGTCACCACACAACAACTGGCCTCGTTCCCCACACACACAACTGGCCTCGGTCCCCACACACACAACTGGCCTCGGTCACCACACACACAACTGGCCTCGGTCCCCACACACACACACAACTGGCCTCGGTCCCCACACACACACACAACTGGCCTCGGTCCCCACACACACACACAACTGGCCTCGGTCCCCACACACACACCAACTGGCCTCGGTCCCCCAACCACACACACAACTGGCCTCGGTTCCCCCACCCCAACTGCACACACAACTGGCCTCGGTCCCCACACACACAACTGGCCTCGGTCACCACACACACACACAACTGGCCTCGGTCCCCCACACACACACAACTGGCCTCGGTCCCCACACACACAACTGGCCTCGGTCCCCCACACACACACACAACTGGCCTCGGTCCCCACACACACACACAACTGGCCTCGGTCCCCACACACACACACAACTGGCCTCGGTCCCCACACACACAACTCGCCTCCTTCACTTCCAGCTGCTTGAGAGTGAGTCAGCAGGGCCGCGTTGAATGCTTTGGGGGAGGAACAGAATTGCGCATGCGCGTCTCTTTCAGAAAATCTCTAGGCCTACTGTACAACGAAAAATAGCAAATAAACCGTTTCAACTCAATTATATAAGTTTGGACCCAAAAATAGAAATCACGATCAAAATTCGTGTGTGTGTGTGTGTGTGTGTGTGTGTGTGTGTGCAGAGCTCCAGGCTTTTATTCATATGGAGTATCAGGTGCAGTCTCTGAGGAGTGTGTGTGTGTGTGAGCACACGTCTCTGGAGGAGTGGCCTCCACAAGACTCACCCGACAGCAGTGTGACACACTACCTAGGTAAGGCACAGCGCTCGTCTGCACCACCACACACACTCAAACAAGTGCAGACATACTGAGGGAATCAACTGTGTGTGTGTGTGTGTGTGTGTGTGTGTGTGTCCCTTTCTCTTTCTCTTGCTCTCCTCTCCTCTCATCCTGTCTCCTCTCCTCTCATCCTGTCTCCTCTCATCTCCTCTCCTCTCTCCTCTCCTCTCCTCCTGTCTCATCTCATCTCTGATTTGTACAGGAAGTGAGGTCATCCTGAATTCTGTGACCACCAAGCACTTCCAGGGCGGGCGGCGCACGCACTCCCCTTTTGAGCCCACAGGGGGGTGGGGGGGGGTGAGTCCTTCCCAGCTCGCCATCCTGGACTGTCTCAACCAGGGGGGCACGGACCTCAACCTCAAGGTGTGTGTGTGTGTGTGTGTGTGTGTGTGTGTGTGTCTCAACCAGGGGGGCACGGACCTCAACCTCAAGGTGTGTGTGTGTGTGTGTGTGTGTGTGTCTCAACCAGGGGGGCACGGACCTCAACCTCAAGGTGTGTGTGTGCGGGTGTGTGTGTGTGTGTGTGTGTGTGTGCGGGTGTGTGTGTGTGTCAACCAGGGGGGCACGGACCTCAACCTCAAGGTGTGTGTGTGTGTGTGTGTCTCAACCAGGGGGGCACGGACCTCAACCTCAAGGTGTGTGTGTGTGTGTGCGGGTGTGTTACGATACCATCAACTTAAAGAAATGGCAAACATAACATAAAGAAGCCAAGAGAAATGGTGACGGTGAAATGGTAATATATTTATTGATAAATCAAAGAGTTAACGGAAGAACATGGTGGCGGTGAAAATAAGGAATAACAAAACAGAAAAACAAACCCTCACACAGTCTGCTTAGAAAACAAATGGGGAACTAAACTCCCGTTCAAACAAAAGGACAAAGGAGTGTGGTGAGTCTTCCGGGAATCTTCCTACTCTGAACTTAAACTAAGCTTAAAGCGTGCAAAAACCCACCACCTGACACCACCAGTTCTATAGTAAACATAAAGTAAAGTACGCTAAACACAACCGGGTAGATCGCGTCAAACTAACGATAGCAACAAACAATGACTAAAGCAGGGCGCCAGCGGAGCACCGTGCAGCATGCCCACAGCAGAGTCCGACCGGAAGTGGAGACGGGGTGTGGCTGGAATGAAAGGGTGAGCCAGCGAGCCAGAGAGAGCGATGGAACGAAATGGCCGTCTTTTATAGACGAAGGCCAACCCACAAACGCAGCCCAATTAGACACCAGGTCACCTGTAGAGGGGGACAGAGAGAGCGGTAGGGAGAACAACCGCACAATACGGCTCCCCACGTAACAGGGTGTGTGTGTGTGTGTGTGTCTCAACCAGGGGGCACGGACCTCAACCTCAAGGTGTGTGTGTGTGTGTGTGTGTGTCAACCAGGGGGGCACGGACCTCAACCTCAAGGTGTGTGTGTGCGTGTGTGTGTGTATGTCTCGGTCGTGGTACGTTGGGGGTGGAAAGCCCTACTTAGATCTGTTTGTTCCAGCAAAGGCATTGGTTCATTTAAAAAGCGTTTAAAAGCTATATAAACATGTATATATAATAAAGGTATTATTATTATTAATT
>NW_024879800.1:0-22500 GCF_900700415.2 Clupea harengus | reverse complement strand
ATGTGTGTGTGTGTGTGTGTGAGTGTGTAACCTCTCTCTCTCTCTCTGTCAATGTGTGTGTGTGTAACCTCTCTCTCTCTCTCTGTCAATGTGTGTGTGTGTGTGTGTGTGTGTGTGTGTGTGTGTGTGTAACCTCTCTCTCTCTCTGCCAGTGTGTGTGTGTGTGTAACCTCTCTCTCTCTCTCTCTGCCAGTGTGTGTGTGTGTGTGTGTAACCTCTCTCTCTCTCTGCCAGTGTGTGTGTGTGTGTGTGTGTGTGTAACCTCTCTCTCTCTCTGCCAGTGTGTGTGTGTGGTAACCTCTCTCTCTCTCTCTCTGCCAGTGTGTGTGTGTGTGAGTGTGTGTGTGTGTGTGTGTGTGTGTGTGTGTGTGTAACCTCTCTCTCTCTCTCTCTCTGCCAGTGTGTGTGTGTGTGAGTGCTGCCAGGGCCAATGTTTGGGGAGGGTCTGCTTCTGATCCGGCCATGTTCAGAGCTCTTTGGTGTTGCCATGGTACCACTGGTGTTCTACGCCTGCAGCCCCTCCTGCTACAGAACCTTCCGGAACCAGACAGAGAACCTGACGGAGCTGCTCTACCAGGACTGAGATTCACAATACACACACACACAGATACACACGCACTCACACACACACACACACACACACACACACACACACACACACACACACACACCACACACACAGATACACACACACACACACAGATACATACGCACACAAACACACACACACACACACACACACACACACTACTGCATCTTAATAGCCCTGCTCACACTAACCATTGCATTCTCGTCTATACATTTGTTACACACTATTTCAGTCCTTGTAGTTGTAGTCCTTGTCCTGAAATCTGATCAATGTTACATTAGCCATGTACATTCAACAGCCAGCTATTATTTGTGTAAGAGAAACACATACATATGTTGTCTATTCAAAACAAAGCTAAGAAAAATATAGTCATCACACAAATATGATTGTTGTGCCATTTATTGAATACATGTCAGTGAACACGCTTGTTAACTGGGTCATTAAATCACATACCACTGCAGATGAATCAGCTTTGTAATATTAGTGGAGTGGAATAGAAAGCTGAAGAGTTTAAAGAGCAAAGAGTTCTGTATGAATAACCTCTCATTCTGCTTGCTAGAAACACACGCTTTAAACTGCTATCCTAACCATATGGATAAACTGCCATCCCATAGTAAGCCCCAAACACAATGAATAAAGAAACACATTAGTTTCTATGAAGGTAATATGCATACATGGTGCCAGTTACACAATATGTATAATTGGGTTGATTGAAGGCCATTGCTCTGGTTATATCAGAAATGTATTCATTTCATAATGAAAGGTGGTCACTCAACCTAAACAAAGATCTAAAATTCACCTGTTTTGAAAATGTGATAATATAATAATAACAACGTAACAATACTAAATCAAACAAATAACTAGAACAAAATTAAGACAATTGAACCTAAAAGGTGATTTATTCACTTCATGATGAAAACACTTAAACAGAAAAGAAAATCTTCAGGAACTGAACTATTAACTGCAGTGTGTGTGTGTGTGTGTGTGTGTGTGTGTGTGTGTGTGTGTGTGTGTGTGTGTGTGTGTGTGTGTGTGGTGTGTGTGTGGTGTGTGTGTGTGTGTGTGTGTGTGTGGTGTGTGTGTGTGTGTGTGTGTGTGTGTGTGTGTGCAGTGTGTGTGTATGTGCAGTGTGTGTGGAACTGAACTACTAACTGCAGTGTGTGTGTGTGTGTGTGTGTGTGTGTGCAGCCTGTGTGGAACTGAACTACTAACTGCAGTGTGTGTGTGCAGTGTGTGCAGTGTGTGTGGAACTGAACTACTAACTGCAGTGTGTCTGTGTCTGTGTGCGTGCGTGCGTGCGTGCGTGCGTGCGTGCGTGCGCGCGTGGTACATAATTGATAACTGCAAGCAACTGAACCAAGTCAACAATTTTCTCAAAATCCCCCAAGAGTACTGAAGGGAAACACATTTCATTATTCAACATCTTAAAGACAATAAAGACCAGAATAATCAAGTTGGTCTTTTCAACAGATTTGGTAAGAGCTAATGATAATGAATGAAAAAAAAAAACTAATTTTAGACATGTTGTTTGATTTGACGATCACATTGATTAATATCCCCAACATCTGACTTGATTAATCTTGAGCACATTCTCCATGTTCCCCCATCACTGATGCCATGTGTGATGGTTCCCTTCTGGCCTGATTCACATGTCATGTCTACTAACACCATATATGGCTGTTACTCCCCATAATGTTTGCATTACTGCATGTTAAATGACTCTCTCAGGCTTCTCAGTGCATCCTCTGCTGTCAGTGTTGTCCAAGAATATGGGATATCTGCAGACTTACTGTTGAAGGCACCTATTTCTAGTAGTCTTAGGCACTAGACTCTCGTTTGATATGTTAAATTACTCTCTCAGGCTTCTCAGTGCATCCTCTGCTGTCAGTGTTTCCAGGCATGTGGGATATCTGCAGGTTGTGCACGGTAAGCTTTGCAAACTCATTGTTGAACTTCATCAGCACGTATTTCCAGTAGTCTGAGGCCTCTGTGCTAGTCTCCTGTGATCTCCCAGTCAGGGTAGATGTCTCTGTACTCCTTATAGGGATGCCATTTATCACCTGTTTTTGAATTCTTAAATTTTGTATCACTGATCACTAAAGTTGTACAAATGTCTTACCAGCTTCTTGGAGGTATTCCATCTATACTGTCAAAAGCTTGAGGTCGGTGCATGCTGGAGAAGTGTTTTGTGGTCCTGACCTCCTGCTTCACAGGGTGTCCCACAGAAGGGACACTGTTTCCCACATCCACACAGTCCGGTGAAGAGCAGCTCATGGGGTTTAGAGGGCAGGTCTGTAATTCTTTCAGTGATGTGTGAGGTGCCTGTTTTGTTGGCATACCCCTGAACTAGATGCAATTCCATATCCTCAATGAACTCCTTGAGGTTGATGGCAAACTGGTCTGTCTTGGCCTTGTTGAGAATCAAAAAGTTTTTTACGGCATCGCTTGCAAAGACCAGCTGATCCTTAAGGTCGGAGCAGAATTGTCGTATGAACTCCTCTATGTCCATGTTCTTGGAGATGCTGGTGATCGTGGCAGTTATTTCTTTACAATCTCAGAAAGGAGTTTTTCTCCATTGTTGCATTTGTTCACCTGATGACATTTCTTAATGATTTGTTCCTTTATCCAGTTTTCCACAAATGTTCTCATATGATTTGTGTACTCCTTGTACTTCTGAAATGAGTCCTCATGGAGCAGCTGCTTTAAAAGGACATAAGCAGAGACGTGTGCTGTAGGTCACCCCCATCTCCCATCTTCATGTGATCTGCGATTGCCTGCCCAAGATGTTTAGACACGTAGTCCTCAACTGCTGGCTTCACACAGGTCTCTGTGAATTGTTTAGCTCTCTTCTGGCACTGATCTTTTTCACTGAATGATTCTAAGAATTTCTCCAGAAATATGGGTTTAGACTCCATCAGACGATTCTGTGGGTCGTTGCGGACATTGAATTCCTTGTGTGCTTTCTGGAAGAGCCTCGCTGCACGGCCACAGACATGAACCTTAAGAGAAGCTTCACATTCATCACTAATCTGATGATCTTTCACCTGGTCATCAACAGCCTTGAGGAGGTCTCTGATGTACGTATCATGGTAATCTGTGTTGTTTCTCTTCATGACGCTTATGTGATCTGAAATAAGACTGTCACAGTGTCTGATGATACCGTCACAGATCTCTTGGATTTTAGCAATGAAGTGATTCTCCAGAGATTGATATGGCACAAAAATTCTTTCCATCTGAAAACCAGTCAGGTTTAACAATGAATTTCCCCTGTCCACTAGATTTCAGATTAACTGCATTGACAATTTCTGAGACATGTCCACCCTTTGCACTTAAATTTGACCTGAGCAGATGATGCACATCCTGATAAACATCTATCTCTGGCAGTCTGACTGCAGATAGCTCAGACATGATTCCTTCCCACATTTCCTCAAATTCAATGGTGGGTTCATCCTTAGATAAATCTGCTTTTCTCTCTCTACACTCTTTAAGCAGCTCACTGACCCTTTTTCTCAATTGTATCCGTTTGCTTGTCCTTGATTTTATTTCAACTTTTCCATTCCCTCTCTGATTTCAACAGCCTTCTCCAAAGAGTGTTTTATAGACATTTCCGTCTGTTGTCTGAGAGATTTGGCACTTGTTCGGAAGCCTTGTTTGTATTTTTCTACTAAACAGACTTTGCTGTCCTTCTTCTTAAAGTATTTTTCAAGGTTGGACAGGATTTTCTGCTCTTCTTCACGCAGCTTCTCTGATGCCTCATGTATCCACTCTCTGAGCCTGGTGCGTAAGAGATTCATGTTGACATTCTTATCCGTCACTCCAAAATTGGATATCATTGTTTCCTTGGTTATAAGCCAGTTATTCATCTCGGATTGGAAAGGCCACTCCCAAGTGTTGTGCTGAGTGCATAAATCTGTGTATGCATCTGCCACCAAACTGTTCCTGAAATTAAAGATGAATTTCTCATATTTCACAGCATTCCACAAACCCTGAGTCCACTTGAGGAACTCTTTTGCATTATTGTTCCTGATGTTATCAGACGTTTGTAAGGAGCCAATTAAACTCTTTTTGAGTTCATAGACAGCTTCACTGTAGCCAGCATTCACTGGGGCCATTGGGGGAGTTCCATGCCAAAGTCCAGGGATGTAGTGGCTGTCTTTGTCAGGATCATATTCCATCACATCAGTGAACTTTGCATACTTTTCATTCTTCTCCATTTTAGCTGCTGCTAGGGTCATCTCATCCAGCTGCTCCATCAGTTTCTTCCTGTCTCTCATGTTGCTGTCATGAGCAGACATGTCTGACACGTTCTGATGCACAAACAGACATCTGGGCTTCTTCCCAACCTCCTTCATCCTGAGAAAGGCGTGGACCACATTCTGCAGAATGTCCTTCATCTCTGTGGAGTTCTCCATGGCAATATTGATGATGGTGATGTCACTGAGCCCTATGACCAGTGTTGCTAATTCGTTGTCGTGTTCGTAGCTTGTGTCCAATGTTGCCAGCTCAGGTGATTTTAAGCCCTCTGTGTCGATGATCATGATGAAGTCACACTTGAACTCAGATCTGAGTTCCTCAGAGACTTTAATCAGCAGCATGAAGGCTCCTCTGGTGCATCTTCCACTGCCGACTGCAAACTGCACTCCAAACATGGTGTTGAGAAGGGTGGACTTCCCAGTGCTTTGCACTCCCAGCACAGTCAACACCAGGATTTTACTGTTGGTGTTCGCCAGCTGATGTAGCTGAGTCAGGACCTCTTTTATCCACTTCATTGGGATGTTTGATGCGTCTCCATCAACCAGCTCAACTGGAAACCCATCCAGCAGCATCTGAGCACACAGAGCAGGTAGGTGCTTGACTTGTTGTCGGGCTGGGTTGTTTTCTGGAAGAGAGCAAGCACACTCATAAATCTGGCCCAGCTCACGGAAGAAGTGCTCAGGACCCAAAGAGCAGTTGGAGATTTGCTCATCTAACTCTGCAATCAGCTCGTTATTCTGTGGTGTGTTTCTACAGCAGTCTTTGTATTGCTCTCTCAGTGTGGACAGGTTATGTCTAGAGAGGGTGTCCAGCTGAATCTTCAGCCACTTCAGGAAGTAGAGACGCTGTGTTCCTGACTCTGAGATTCCAACAGTGAATCTCCCCATGGCTTCTGAGACAGCCTTCTCCTGCTGTTTCTCTCTAAGTTGTTTTTCTTTAGTCCTGAGTGAACTCCTGTAACTCTCTATGTCTTTGTCTGCATGACGCATTCTGCAGTTCTCTTTTTCTATTTGACTGATTTGCTTCCAGATTTCACCATGTAAGGGCAACTGGTCTTTTTTGAATTTCACAACATCCTGAATTTGTCCAGTGATGCTTTCAGCATCTTCTCTGCCATTTGCACACTCAGTGCAGTCTTCATCAACAAGAATACCAACACATCGAGCAACAGCAGCCATGTCTTTCATTTTCATTGGATTCTGTCCAATGACACCACTCACATGGACACGCAAAGTCTTTACAAACTCTGCATCATTCTTCTTTTTCTTGACGATCACATTGGTCTCCTTCACCTCGTGCTTCATGCAAGTATCTCTGAGTGTCTCCATGTTAAAGGTCTTCCTCTGAGAGTTGGTGACCAGGAACAGCTCAGCTCTGCTCTCTCTGTTGTTCAGAGTGATGAGGTCTCCCTCTAGGTCATCACTGAAGATGAAAACTGCAGCTGAGGTCTGACACAGGAAGGACATCTGGGTCTTAAAAAACCTGCCATCTCCTCTCAGATTGGCTATGGCCACTGGCTGTGTGAACATGTCAATGTTTGTGTTCCCACAGGGTAGATACCAGCTGACTTCAACCAGACCATCTGAAATTCTCCTGGGCACATCACCACACTCCATGTCACAGTGAACAAATATGTTGTTAAGCTGATGAGGAGTACTGAGCAACTTGTTCAGAGTTTGAGATTTGGGCAGACTGCTCTCTCCTAGTCTAACAAAAGACACCATGGGGATGTCCATTTCTACAATCCTGCCCTCTACCAATGTCCTGTCACCTTCTCCAGAGTGAGGTCTGAACCTTTTAACCAGGTCTCTCATGGCCCACAGCATCAGAGTGCTCTGCTGTGTGTCACAGTTTGGCAGCAGCAAAGGAACAGAAAACTGGCACATGGACATTTTGGAGACCATTTCCTGCTGGAGGAAAGGATCTGAGCAGTGGAAAAGAGCAGTGATCAAATCTAGAGGATTAATGGCATCAGAATCATCAGTGAAAGTATACATTGTCTGGTCTTGCACACATTTGATATTTCTTGCATATAAATTGAACATCATCAGTTTCCTTAAGAAGATCCATGGTAGCTGCTCCAGACTTTGTGCTGGTCTGTCAGACACAGTGTCGTTGTTGATCTCCAGGACTGAGCTGAGTGTGAGCTTCCCTCCATGAACATCCCCCAGGCCCAAGGTTGACAGCAGCTCAGGAAGGAGGTGTTCTGGGGGTAAAAACATATTTGGCTGTTTGTACTGGGTTACTGGATTGCACTGCTTTATGTCTTTGTTCTACTACACTACCTGGTTAAAATGTCCACTGTCTTTATCTCTGTCTATGGTTTTCCTCCCCACAGGGGGCGCTAATGAACTCTTCCAGTCACCTGTGAATGCATGCTGCAGGCTGACAGTGTAGTACATATTATATACTATATAACATCCTACAGTCTAACACTGGCACTTTATCCTGTTGGCGCAGAGGGGTATTTATACGTATATGGTTCTAAACATTCCATAATAACCATCCATGGCCTAAATTAAAGAAGACCCTTGGGCCATCAACTGCAATTAGAGTAAACTATTTGTCATAAAAAGACCCTAACACCTATTGTTTTTTTAAGTTTCAGTATAGAACTGGGCTTTCACCTGTGAATGCATGCTTCTGGCTGACACTGTAGTATATAACTTTCTACAGTCTCAGCACTGGCACTTTATCTCCTTTACTTTAATGCACATCTTCAACAAAAGCTAAAAGGGCGTGGGAAAATTTCGATGTTCGCTCGGGTTACAGTAAACGACAGCACTCTAGTTTTGTTCCTCATGGTCAAATTAGCCAGAAACCGTTGAGAAACGTCATGCCGCTCATACTTTCTACTCAGCCTATGGGCTGCTACTGGAGTATTGTGTAAAATGGGGGAATTTAGAGGTGGATACGATTTTTTTCTAAAGAGAGAATGGGAGAATGTTGCAGTATTGTCTGAAGGCTTCCTGAAAGTTCTGTGTGAAAATTGTAGATGTTTGGTTGCAATATCATATTTAATCACTATGTTGAATTCATATGATGATTGACAGATAAAGTGTGTATTCAAATTTCTTTTCTAGGCCAAGCCTGAATTATGGAGACCTAATCATGTTTACATGTTGCCTCAGTATGGGCCTCTGTCCACCATATTTACTACACTTTGGCCTGTGGACACTCCTTCTCCATATCATATTATTGCAGCCAACTGTACATACTAGTGCTGTGCCTCAAAAAGCTTCAACAACACAGATCAATCATGAATAACAGATCAACCATAAAAATAACACTTCAGGAAATCATTCTCCCCTTCCTGATATCTCACCTGTCTTCATCTGAACAGAAGCAGGCTGGCTCTTTCCACCATGTTGGAGCTCAGTGTAGACTTTAACAGTGTAGTCAGTTCCTGGTTTCAGGCCTGTGATGACTGTGCTGCATGACCCAGTAGAGATGGACTTTGGCTCAGTCCCTTCACTCTGGTAAGAGACCAGGAAGCTGTGTGGAGTCTGGTCCATCTCAGGAGACACCAGCCAGCTGAGGTTAGCAGATGATGCAGTGATGGAGCTCACAGTCAGACGCTCTGGGACTGGAATCTCTGGATGGATTAAAATGTTTGTCGTGAAATAAATGAATCAATTTCACGCTAATTTAGCTAATTGCTGTATGAAAACTTCCTGAAAGTTCTGTGTGAAAATTGTAGATGTTTGGTTGCAATATCATATTTATTGACTATGCTAAATGCATTTGACGATTGACAGATAAAGTGTGAATCCAAATTTCTTTTGTAGGTGAAGCCTGAATTATAGTGACCAAATCATGTTTACATGTTGCCTCAGTATGGGCCTCTGTCCACCATATTTACTACACTTTGGCCTGTGGACACTCCTTCTCTAGATCCTAATATTGCTGCCAACTGTACATACTAGTGCTGTGCCTCAACAAGCTTCAACAACACAGATCAATCATGAATAACACAGATCAATCATGAATAACACTACAGGGAATCATTCTCCCCTTCCTGATATCTCACCTATCTTCATCTGAACAGAAGCAGGCTGGCTCTTTCCTCCATGTTGGAGCTCAGTGTAGACTCTAACAGTGTAGTCAGTTCCTGGTCTCAGGCCTGTGATGACTGGGCTGCATGACTCAGTAGAGATGGACTTTAGTTCAGTCCTTTCACTCTGGTAAGAGACCAGGAAGCTGTGTGGAGTCTGCTCCATCTCAGGAGACACCAGCCAGCTGAGGCTAGCAGATGATGCAGTGATGGAGCTCACAGTCACACGCTCTGGGACTGGAATCTCTGGATGGATACAAATGTTTGTCGTAAAATAAATGAATCAATTTCACGCACATTTTGCTAATTACTGTATGAAGACGTCCTGAAAGGTCTGTGTGAAAATTGGGGATCTTTGGTTGCAATATCATATTTAATGACTATGTTGAATACAATTGACAATTGACAAATAAAGTGTGTATTAAAATTTCTTTTCTAGGCCACGAGTAAATTATTGTGACGTAATCATGTTTACATGCTGCCTCAGTATGGGCCTCTGTCCACCATATTTACTACACTTTAGCCTGTGGACACTCCTTCTCTAGATCAGATTATTGCTGCCAACTGTACATACTAGTGCTGTGCCTCAACAAGCTTCAACAGCATAGATCAAACATAAATAACACTTCAGGGAATCATTCTCCCCTTCCTGATATCTCACCTGTCTTCATCTGAACAGAAGCAGGCTGGCTTTTTCCTCCATGTTGGAGCTCAGTGTAGACGCTAACAGTGTAGTCAGTTCCTGGTTTCAGGCCTGTGATGTCTGTGCTGCATGACCCAGTAGAGATGGACTTTGGCTCAGTCCCTTCACTCTGGTAAGAGACCAGGAAGCTGTGTGGAGTCTGCTTCATCTCAGGAGACACCAGCCAGCTGAGGTTAGCAGATGATGCAGTGATGGAGCTCACAGTCAGACACTCTGGGACTGGGATCTCTGGATGGATAAAAATGTTTGTCGTGAAATAAATAAATCAATTTCACGCTCATTTTGCTAATTACTGTATGAAGACGTCCTGAAAGGTCTGTGTGAAAATTGGGGATCTTTGGTTGCAATATCATATTTAATGACTATGCTGAATTCAATTGACAATTGACAAATAAAGTGTGTATTCAAATTTCTTTTCTAGGCCAAGAGTGAATTATTGTGACGTAATCATGTTTACATGTTGCCTCAGTATGGGCCTCTGTCCACCATATTTACTACACTTTGGCCTGTGGACACTCCTTGTCTAGATCATATTATTGCTGCCAACTGTCCATACTAGTGCTGTGCCTCAAAAAGCTTCAACAACACAGATCAATCATAAATAACACTGATCAATCATGAATAACACGGATCAATCATGAATAACACTGATCAATCATAAATAACACTGATCAATCATGAATAACAGATCAATCATGAAATACACTTCAGGGAATCATTTTCCCCTTCTTGATATCTCACCTATCTTCATCTGAACAGAAGCAGGCTGGCTCTTTCCTCCATGTTGGAGCTCAGTGTAGACTTTAACAGTGTAGTCAGTTCCTGGTTTCAGGCTTGTGATGACTGTGCTGCATGACTCAGTAGAGATGGACTTTGGCTCAGTCCCTTCACTCTGGTAAGAGATCAGGAAGCTGTGTGGAGTCTGATTCATCTCAGGAGACACCAGCCAGCTGAGGCTAGCAGATGATGCAGTGATGGAGCTCACAGTCAGACGCTCTGGGACTGGAATCCCTGGATGGATTAAAATGTTTGTCGTGAAATAAATTAATTAATTTCACGCTCATTTTGCTAATTGCTATATGAAGACATCCTGAAAGGTCTGTGTGAAAATTGGAGATCTTTGGTTGCAATATCATATTTAATGACTATGCTGAATTAATTCGACGATTGACAGATAAAGTGTCCAAAGTGTAGTGAATATGTTGCCTCAGTATGGGCCTCTGTCCACCATATTTACTACACTTTGGCGTGTGGACACTCCTTCTCTAGATCAGATTATTGCTGCCAACTGTACATACTAGTGCTATGCCTCAAAAAGCTTCAATAACACAGATCAATCATAAATAACAGATCAATCATGAATAACAGATCAATCATGAATAACACTTCAGGGAATCATTCTCCCCTTCCTGATACCTCACCTGTCTTCATCTGAACAGAAGCAGGCTGGCTCTTTCCTCCATGTTGGAGCTCAGTGTAGACTCTAACAGTGTAGTCAGTTCCTGGTTTCAGGCCTGTGATGTCTGTGCTGCATGACTCAGTAGAGATGGACTTTGGCTCAGTCCCTTCACTCTGGTAAGAGACCAGGAAGCTGTGTGGAGTCTGCTTCATCTCAGGAGACACCAGCCAGCTGAGGCTAGCAGATGATGCAGTGATGGAGCTCACAGTCAGACACTCTGGGACTGGGATCTCTGAAAATATTTAAATTTAGTCTGAGTATTACAGTAATACATAAGTGATGATTTATTCCAGCCATACAGAAGTTTGGTCTTTTTTTCTTACCTGTTGTAAAACATTTGGAGGTGGGTTTGCTTTGACGTTCATTTTTCAGTGTAGATACTTGGACAGTGTATTTATGGCCATGTTGCAAGTCCGAAATAGAATGAAGGAGTAAATCTGTGCTAATAATCCTCGTCTGTTCCCCCTGTCCCTCACAGAAAAGTTCCAGCAGGTAAGACACCTGGTCTATTCCTTCTGGTTTGGTCCACTTCAAAGAGACACACGAGGAGTTTAATTCTACAGTGAGATTCTCTAGCATCGGAACCTCTGCAGAACAGAAAATGTAACATCAGTTACATCAGTTCCAATCACAGACAGAGCAGAGCCATTTCATGAAACAAAAGGATGGGAACTTGCTCTAAAATGGGTATTCACTCAGATCTCAGTTCAGAGTCTACAGCTAGTCATAGTCATTACAAATTTAGAACTCAAACTAACTATAACAGAAAAATGATCTGAGGTAGGCGATACATGTCCTTCACTATGATTCACTTTTCACCATCACACACCTCCTCTCTCAATCGAGGAAGAAGCCAAACAACCAATAGTTTGATAGTTTGCAGTTTTATCTTAATTGTTCTGTCATGTTGACAGACACGAGAAATCCCACATAACATCTAGTCTTAAATTAAAGCTATTCGGCACAGTAAGGATCGACTGATTAAGCAGTTGCCATAAGCGTCCAAAAGCACAATAGCCAGGTAACTAAAAGCATTGGGAAAGTGAAGAGGCTAATCAGTGTGGTGTTGTACATGGGGGGAGGCAAGAAGTGGCATTTTGTGGGCATGATTAATCTGCTCTTAGTCTGAACAGGGATAATTTAATTGTGCCTGTAAATGCCAGATGGTTTCGGCCCCCGTGGGCCATCTTGTGGTTTTTGAGGAATCGCATTTAAGAAAAATCTCCGTGTTAGAAGTGTTAATGAATTTGTGAAAAATTGTTGGTGATTGCGTTCACATCAACTCTACAGACATCCTCGGATTAAAATAATTATAATAATAATAAATACGAGAATATTTGTATCATTAACAATTACGTTTCACATGTAGAGTCATGATTCTACAATTCTACGATGATCTACTGATGTCATTAAATAAATAAAAGGACTACACCAGAATGCTGCGCTCGTCTAGTGAGCGTCGTTTGGCACTGCCGTCTGTGCAAGTACGGCAATTCAGACTATTTTCATTTGTAGTTCCACGTTGGTGGAACGAACTGCCTAGCACTACCAGAGCAGGGGCGTCCCTCTCTACCTTTAAGAAGCTTTTAAAGACCCAACTCTTCAGAGAGCACCTCCCTTCCTAACTGGCACTTCGACTAGTGCTTAACTATTTCTTATTTAAAGTAGTATTTATTGTTACACCATGCTTTTTTATTGCTCGTAGCTTGACTGTTCTCTCCCTTGTACGTTGCTTTGGACAAAGGCGTCTGCTAAATGACTAAATGTAAATGTAAATGTACACGAACACTGCAAATGTAAGCGAATAAATAAATAAGCACTAAACTCAATCGCGTTAAAATAGCCATAGTGGAATAAAATGGACACATCTATCCTGCAACAGTACCTCCACCTCTGCACCGGTTAGGTTAGATCTGCATTTACTTGTGCTCGCGTTCCGCTTTGACATGACTCGCTTACGAGTTGCTTTCGCGTGGACTCGGTAGATTCCGACAGCACACGTCACTACGGTTGCGTGCCCTTATAAGGAGCTGGCGGGGCGTGTATGTATGCAAATCCAGGTGCACGAGAACGCGCTTTCAATTTAAGAAAACTCTTCCGTGGGAGCACAGCTCAGAACACTTCTGGTGCGTAGGAACACATGTTCAAGCGTTCATGAATTTGGTGGAGGTCTTTTTCTTACGTTGTTTTTCCGAAGCCTGTAAGAAACATTTCAGAAGAAACTTCAGAAATGTTCGAGAATGAGGCCCATTGTTCTTAGTTTGTCTTTGTTTTATAGTAAGTGATGACTATGATTTGGACGATTAAACTACTTATCATGGTGCTGATTGAAGTGATTAGAAGCACTGTTACTGTGAAATGTACTGTACGTAGCATAAGTTTAGCACCATATTGCTAAACATTGTGTACCTGAAGAGGCAAATAATGTGATGGTTCTCCTTACATTTATCACGCTTCGCTACCGATAAAAAACAGTGGCAAAATAAGGCGCAAGCATTAAACATGCATAGTTAGTGTTAAAAATGCCCAAAGCTTTGTGCTGCAATAGGCTACAGTAACAAGAACTTATCTATCTTTTTATTTTCCAAAGGATGCAGCCAGGTAAGTAAAATATGATCTGTTAGTATTAGCTAATGCCTGAAGAATTAGCTGCATTGGCCTGAATGAGGCAGCTGGTGTGGTGTTGCAATGCCCTTCTGTGCCTTCATCTATCCAGAGGAGAGGATCCCAACTTAGGAGACTGGAAGTGTGTACTACTTCATGCCTAAACGGTAGCCTAAAGAAATTAGGCCACCAATCCCTACTAACCTCCACACTTACTTTTCCACTATAGTCTACAGAAATAATGGGCCTCATTCTCGAACATTTTCTGAAGTTTCTTCTGAAAGGTTTCTTACGGACTTCAGGAAAAACAACGTAAGGAAAAGACCTCCGCCACATTCATGAACTTTTGAAAGTGTGTTCCTACGCACCAGAAGTGTTCTGAGCAGTGCTCCCCCGGAAGAGTTTTCTTAAATTGAAAGCGCGTTTTCGTGCACCTGGATTTGCATACATACACGCCCCGCCAGCTCCTTATAAGGGCACGCAACAGCAGTGACGTGTGCAGTCGGAAACAACCGAGTCCACGCGAAAGCAACTCGGAAGCGAGTCATGTCAAAGCGGAAAGTAACTTCACCGGTGCAGAGGTGGAGGTACTGTTGCAGGATGAAGATGTGTCCATTCTATTACACTATGGCTATATCAACGCGATTGAGTTTAGTGCTTATATATTCATTCACTTACATTTGCAGTGTTCGTGTACATTTACATTTACATTTAGTCATTTAGCAGACGCTTTTGTCCAAAGCGACGTACAAGGGAGAGAACAGACAAGCTATGAGCAATAGAGACCTAGTGTAACAATAAATACTATTTTACATAAGAAATAGAAAAACTAAATAGAAAAGAAAAAGAAGTGCAGGAATGTAACTGCTGTAATTGCAAGTTAAGTACTAGTCGAAGTGCCAGTTAGGAAGGGAGGTGCTCTCTGAAGAGTTGGGTCTTCAAAAGCTTCTTAAAGGTAGAGAGGGACGCCCCTGCTCTGGTAGTGCTAGGCAGTTTGTTCCACCAACGTGGAACTACAAATGAGAATAGTCTGGATTGCTGTACTTGCACAGACTGCAGTGCCAAACGACGCTCACTAGACGAGCGCAGCATCCTGCTGTAGTCCTTTTATTTATTTTATGACATCACGGTGCCTCGTAGAATCATGACTATAAATTCTCATATTTATTATTATTATAATTATTTAAATCTGAGGATGTATGTAGAGTTGATGTGAACACAATCAGCAACGATTTCTCACAAATTCACAGGGCCATCTTGTGGTTTTATAAGGAATCACAATTGAGAAAACTCTGGCCGATTTACGACTGCTATTTCGCGTTCTGAAAGTCTTCTGAAGTTCAGAACAAATCCCAGATGAGAAAACTTCCATGAATACAAATGTTTCCCTAAATCCACCGGAAGAGGAGTTCAGAAGAAATTCCTTCTTAAATTCTTCTCAACTGCATTCGAGAATGAGGCCCAATGTTCCTAATATCTTATGTAGCTTGCTTTCATGCATGTTTGTTAGGCCCATTGGCCTATATGTTAAATAATATGAAGACCACAGCAATGACTGCACTTTAGTAAAGGAGATAACCCTCAACAGCAGCACTGAAGATCAACAAGACTCTGCATTAGACAAACAGACCCATGTTTACTTAAGAGCACTCCTAACTGTGTAGCTATGAATTAGAGGCTGGATGGACTGATTCTCTCATCTAGCCATTAACAGTTTGTGTAGCTGAGTTGTCATGGAATAATCAAGGTGACAATAATAATAAAATGTGTGTAAAGCCGTATGATCCATCTGACATCGTTCTTTCTGACATTCTTATGGCAATTTAGATTTAGATCGAACAGGGTTTGGCAAAACAATACAATAAAAAACAGACCCTACACTATGGTGCCGGAGGATGCAATTACTATGGAGACCTGTAGTTAAGTCAATAGCAAAACAGAGGTGCTTGGTGATGCTTCTGTTGAACCAGTTTGTCCAGTTCTGTCCATGATACAGAGTCTGCCAGCTCGGCAGAGATTTCTTAGGCCAGGTTCCAAAACTCTAATATCTTGGCTAACATGTCCTCCTTGAAGCCCCTGATTATTCAGATAATTGAGAAACACCCAGATCTCTTCTCTGATGTACCAACTCGCACCAATGTGTGTTAAGTTTGGGTTTTCCTGTTCTCATTGTGTTGCTTCCCCCTGTGCCAGGGTTGTAACACTTGGATGAAATGTGTGGTCAGTCTATGGTAGTTTTTTCATGATATGTAAGTTAGAGAGTTTTCACAAATTTCTAACACTAAACAGTTATGGACTGACCACAAATCAGGTGTTAATCCTCACCTGTGTGTACAGATCCCCCCACGCATGGGCTCTGGCGGCCATCTTCACTGAGGGTGGCCACAGTAAAGTGGTACTTCTCTCCTGGAAGAAGACCTGTCACCTCCATCTGAAGACCCGTCACCAGGATGCTGCGCTGCTCTTGGCCTCGTCTCCTGGTCACCCTGTACCTGTGGGGGCCAGGAGCGCCCTCTGGTGGTGACCATCTTAAAGTCACAGAGTCTGGCTGCACTGAGGGGAACTGGATCTGCCCAGGTGGAGGAACACCTGAGAATGATGGAGGTGGAGATGGAAGCTGAAACGTGAGGTTTTAGTGCTAAACACAAATTTTTACTTATTTTTTATAAAAGTTTTAAAATATTAAATACCTCCTGTTTTCGTAACTTTGCATTGTGTCTCGTGTGCATCCTGTGCAAACAAGAATAAAACATTAGAGAGCAGAGAAACGGGGTTCATCTTGAGAATGTCCTGCCTGTCCAGAGACTGACAGGGGAGAGACTGAGTGCTGTGTAGGGTAAAGAAGGGATAACGAACGACACGCCACCACTTATGCAACAGTTGCCACACTTGGGTTATGTTCATTTGGGAATATCATTTTACACATTGATCCCTAAAACAGACTTGATTGTAGAACTACTACTTTCTGCCATACATTCTGCCACACAAGGAGTCTTTTTTTAAGTTAAAACCCAAAGTCGTTAGTTCTAAATGGATGGTTGCTATGGCCAAAGCCCACTTGTTAGTTCTAAATGGATAGTTGCTATGGCCAAAGCCCAGTTGTTAGTTCTAAATGGATGGTTGCTATGGCCAAAGCCCAGTTATTAGTTCTAAATGGATGGTTGCTATGGCCAAAGCCCAGTTATTAGTTCTAAATGGATGGTTGCTATGGCCAAAGCCCAGTTATTAGTTCTAAATGGATGGTTGCTATGGCCAAAGCCCAGTTATTAGTTCTAAATGGATGGTTGCTATGGCCAAAGCCCAGTTATTAGTTCTAAATGGATGGTTGCTATGGCCAAAGCCTAGTCGTTAGTTCCATATCTCTCATTGCCAAGCCAGCATATCCCAGAATTCTGCTGAGCTTAAGGTTAGTAAAATCACTGTGGTCTTCAGCCCAGATAAACTAAAAGCTACTTCTGACATATTTAACATGCTTCTACTCTTGTGATGTTCATATAAATAAGTGTCTTGACACATCAAAGATGCTGAGTTGCCACACTTGTGTGTTCATTTGCAGATATAATTGTTGCTACTCTCTGTACTTCCTTCAAAATACAGTACAAAACCTGGAACTGCTTCATATATCCAAGTTAATTGATGTTCTAAAGCACGTGTCACAATAGAAAATGTATCCACGCCGTGGTATAATAACAAAGACACCACACCTGATCTGTATATGTGCCCACCTGCTCCACGACGTCATGTCCATTGTGATCTTTAAGTAAACAGCGTGAGCAGATTGCTGATTGGTCGGTCCTGCAGTAGAACTTCAGCTGTTTGTGGTGCTGTTGACAGAGGCTCTGATCCTGAAGGTCCTCTAGCTGGTGTCTCTCCAGATCTGGGTCAGAGTAGTGAGGCCTGATGCAGGTCCTGCAGTAGGAATCCCCACAGGTCAGACAGGTCTTTACAGCTGGATTTGGGCAGACATCACACAGCACCCGCGCAGTTGACACTCTACAAGGACACATGAAGGGATTTGTTGAATGAATGAATGTTTGTAGGAATCTGTTTGGTAGGAGCAGTCCTGCAGCCATAATCAAAAGGTCAAAGAGTAAATATTATAAAGGCCATGACATTACGAGCTGTACTGGTTTTGAGCCGTTTGTCTCACTGTCCCTTTGTAGGCTCTGAAATACAGTTGCATTGGCAAAAAATGATTTATTTTACATATTGGTATAGGCCCTATGCCCTTGAAATGTGTAGAACAATGTTTGACCAATAATTTAACATTTAGATTGATTCCTCCTCTCTTAAATGTTTCTCAAGCACGCTCCCTCGTCTTCAAATTGCACATAACGTCGACCTAAATTAATATCACATGGTGAAAATCAAGCCCCTTGATGGCCTGGATAGAGATCACGAAATCAAAGTGCCATGAGAAAAGTATCCATAGCCTAACATACTCTCACTGTTTTATGTCTCCACTCATTACACGTGTATTGGTCGTTATGGATTATTCTGGTAGCATGTCCATTGCACGTATGGAGCAGAATCCTCCAAAAACCACTGATATTTTTGACTGATGTTTGTTTTATTATTCATGCAAAGTTCTATTAAAATGATGATACTTTAAATATTTTAAATATCCTAATTTTGCGTTAGAATATCCAATAAAACATTTAATTTGTTGTGACACTGGACTATTTTGTCTTGACATGCCTGAGATGCTTACAGTACTAGAGAAACAAATATGTGAAGTAAAAATGGCACTTTATAGTTCATTTATGATTTGCTGTCTGCTTAAGAGGAACCAAATAAATAAAATCAAACTATCTGTTCTGTGCCATATTGATTTGTAGAGCATCATATTTTTTTGCATTGAATCACATCGTGTCAAATCGCACTGCAAAACAAAAGGGGTGAATTGTATCCCATTAAAAAATAAAACACAAGTTTAGCACACAGACATACAAAATTACATTGTTGGCAGGTTTGACTCATAGCAATTGGGGTGAATTGTATCGTATGACATAAGTAGTTGCTTCATGTGTATCTTAATGTATTGGATCTTTGGCAAAGCACTTATTTGTGTATCGCTTTAGAGATGTAGATGGAAGACACACACACACACACACACACACACACACACACACACACACGCATCAGCCTTAGAGATGGAGATGAAAGACACACTCACACACAGACAGACACACACACACACACACACACACACACACACACACACCAGCCTCAGTGCTGGAGATGCACATCCCTAGTCTGAACAATATGACACCAGGTAAACAGGGTGGGCAGATTGGAATACATTAATTTACCTACCTGGAAAACTAGTATTTAAGTAACTACAGTATATTCTACAGTGGTACGTAACAGTAATGTAATTACAAATATTAGAAATGTAAGGTGCTACCCTACTTGGTTACTGTATTAGACCCATCACTGGTTATAAATATGTGTACCTGGATCCTTCCCCTGTGAAATCTGGTCTGCCGTCCATGGATTCGTCACTCCTCACAGACACACCAGAGTCTGTTCCGCTGGATCTGGATGCATCACTCCTCACAGACACACTGGACAAAGGGTAGTCCTGTTTCTTCATGACATTCCTGTGAGAAATAGTCATAACATTCATAACATTACAAAGAGGTTCCAAACAGACAATAATCTGTACAATAAATTAATAAAAGAGAAAATACTAAATCTGAAACAATTCTAATAGAAATAAAAGAATAAAACTAGTCTGGTGAATCTGCTCCTCTGTGCAGTGAGGTGAGGGTTGACTTACTCTGTGACCTTCTCCTGTTCATTGAAATCCTTTGGTGTGCCCTTTGACCTGTGACTCCTCATGGACATCACACTGGACACAGGAGAAGTGGGCCTTTCTTTTTGCGTCCTACGACCACAAGACACAAGAGGATTTTTGAGACTCTAGATTTGGATGATTTTTTGGGGGGATGGGTAGTGTGCTCTAACTTGTCTCAGGGTGATCTGACCCGGAACACAAAACTACATAGTGCACATCCTGGACGGCTAGAGTGGGAACGACACGTGTGTTTATCGGCCCATCACATGACCACATACCATCACATGACCATATACCATCAAAATGAAGCTGCCACCCTTACTATGCTTGTATAACTAAAATTCCCCATGGACCAAGCCAGCCAACATAAATCACCATAACTCACCACAACAAAACACATACAATTCCCAATATCAAAAAAACTGGGCTACAGACAGCGTATATTGTATCGTGAAGGAAGACCTTTACGGATCCCGGGTACAGCATACAGCTCGTGTTGCGGCTGTCGCCAGCCAGTTGGGCACTGCTGTGTATTCTTTACTATGATCTGCATGCACCATACTGATTAAATGGCCATATTAACCACTTTGAATTGCTTACCTAAATGTATCTCCTTATCTCTTTGTCAAATTGATGTCTACTAACAAAATGTTATTTCTCTTATAGTGTGCTGATGGATGTAGAAACATTGTTCCTCATCACCATATCCATTAAGTACATCTACACATATTTGCAGCTGAACTCTACGCATTCACTCTGTTTCTTTCTCCCCCTCCTAGTCTGGACTATCCTCACTGTGGGATGCAGCTGTAGTCCCTCCACCCAATCTACTTGTAGAAACCCTCAGCCTACACGTACCCACCCCCACCATACTGTCATACACTTATTCTACCTCATACTCTGTGCTAGCAGTTTCCTGCAATGTATATAATGGCCACCATTGACATGTTTTTCTGCTCCTACTCTACTTACCCTGGTAATAGTAATACCCACTAAACTGTTTTGTATGCATCATGTATACCATATGATGTTTGTTATGTACATTTACCCTGTGTGTGCTGTGTACATTGATCACTTGTTACATTTAGATTTACATTTAGTCCAAAGTGACGTACAAGGGAGAGGACAATCAAGCTATGAGCCATAGAGACCTAGTGTAACAATACATACTACTTTACATAAGAAGTAGAAAAAAGTGCAAGAATGTAACTGCTGTAAGTGCAAGTTAAGTACTAGTAGAAGTGCAAGTTAAGTACTAGTAGAAGTGCAAGTTAAGTACTAGTAGAAGTTCAAGTTAAGTACTAGTTGAAGTTCAAGTTAAGTACTAGTAGAAGGTCAAGTTGGGGAGGGAGGTGCTCTCTGAAGAGTTGACCCAGTCAAGAGCTTCTTAAGAGAATTATTGTTTCCCCTTCTGCTTCCCCCACCCTTTCTATCTCTAACTGGCCAGCCTCACGCAAATAATAATAATAATAATAAAAAGATAAGCAACAGTTTGACAAAACAGTGCAGTTAAGAAAACAAATTGTAAAAACCAGACAGACATACAAGGTAAACAACAGTGTGACAAAACAGTGCAGTTAAGATAACACATTGTAAAAACCAGACAGACAAGGTGTTAGACATAAAAAGAAGTTACGGTGTGAGTAATGTGAGTAGGCCTAATTATGGTTGCAGGTTTGGTTATTTTTTATCCATTTCTTAAGTTTGTTTTTGAACACTGAAATACTGGCGCACTCCCTCACATCAGTAGGGAGGGTATTCCAGTAATTAGAGGCGCGTACTGAGAAGACTGTCTGTCCAAACGTACTGTGTCTATACTGTATAACACAGTCTCCCCTGGTGACTGCCCTAGTTGCCAAGCCATTGCCATCCTTGAGCTTTATACTGAACTAATTTAATGGTGGAGGTTCCAGCCCATGTAATATTTAAAAAATGAGACAGGCATCCAAAAACTCCTCTCCTCATTTCCGTACCGTTTCTCTAGGACCTGGGACCTTCAAAATGTCATCATCATATTAATATAAATCATATTCTCTTCTCCTCTAAGAATCTATGACCTTTTATTCACTGCATTCGGTGCTCAGCAGAACTCAGTTAACTCACTTTCAGTGATCTACAGTCAGGTATCTAATATGTAAATATTTGCACTAAATAATATTAGCGATAATGTTACATCCTATACTGTAATTCCAGACTGCAGTGCATTTTCTTATTAGGCTTTTCCAAAACTACCTTATTGTCCCGGATAATAATTACACACTTTCAAAACTGTAAGCTATTTGGGTTGTCCCAGAAAAACACTTGCAGGAGTAGGAATTGTGATGTTCTCGTTGTGTGAGTCAATGACCAGACCGAGTGTTAAGAAAGATTTGGTTTACCGATATCTTGGAGGCAAGCATACATCCGTACTGTTCACATACTCGCGGGCTCTGCTCGAACACGCAACCTGCGCATGCCTTACGTCACTGTTGTGACAATGTTATTACTTATATCTTGGACCTTCACTACAGGTCGAAATTGGAACATACATTTTACAAAACATCAACTTGCGATAGTGAAAAGTACACTGAATACGTGTGTTTTAGACTGAGCCACTTGTCAAACAGGTGCAGTGTAATAACAGAATGTTGGGCGGACTTCCTGACTGAGAAATCCTTGTTGAACGACTCAAGTACTGATTTAGGCTTACATTATAAACACACAGACAAAGGACAGGTTTGTTCCTGCAGAGTAGGACTGCTGTATCATACATGTTTCTAAAATGTTACGGTTATTTAATTTTAAATGAATAGGCTTGGTGGGCCTTATGCCCGTATCCTACGCCTACGCAATCTTGGAGCAACAATTCCCGTAACAATCGAATTTGAGTCAAAAGTGGTGCGAATCAAACTCGCCTGGGGCAACTAAAAAGGTTACACAAATCTCATTAAGTAGCCTAATCTACTCCAGTTTTTTATTTAGTAAAAGATGGTATACCCAAATATCTTTTCGACAAAATGTTATAAGAAAACACGACTGCCAGACTCACCTTCTCAGT
>NW_024879799.1:2500-70015 GCF_900700415.2 Clupea harengus | reverse complement strand
AGCTGGCTACTCGATGGACGCGTGGGAGAAGTGGCGAGTCGTGTGCCTGGCGGCCCTTTCCGTGGAGGACATTGATTGAAGACATCTACCTATTCAGGAAATTGGAGCAACTCGGAGACCGGACGGAATAGGAGTAGACGAGCAAATTGGCGCCTACTCCCAAGACCAAACAACCCCAATCTTATCTGCTTCGGCCCCCTCAACCAGCACGGCCTTGGCCAAGGCCGTTGCTGGAACAACAACTCCCCTGAAGATCGCTGCAGTGAGACTCTCTTGCATTCCCTTCCTTTTTCCACAGACACCTGTGGATTGTTGTCTCTTTCCAGGACCTTTTCAAGGCTGTCTCCATGGCAACGACAATCTTGCGAACTGAGAATCTGTCTGATTGGGCCTGGGGGAAGGCGACAATCCAGGCCTACTCATACACGAACTTTCTACATGCATACACACGCACGTACACATTACAGATATGCATTCACCACCCACAACCCACATCCCACGCCTTCGCCTGCTTCGTTCCCCAAGTGTGACAGACGGGGCTGTCTGTGCGCCTATCATGGCAGCAGGACCAGATGGCTGCTTGTTTGCGCTGGTTTACCTCCATCCCCACCCCCTCCCCGTTGCAAGTCATGTTTCTGTAATGTTGTTATTGTGAGTGTATGTGCTTTTTTTTTCCTGTTCCCACACTGTACTCCTCTAGGAGCATAGTCTGGGGGTTGTTTTCTCTCCTCCCCTCTCCTAATGTGATCCTGTTATTTCTCCCTATAAAAAAGTCAACCTAAATTTCCCTCTGGATTAATAAAGTATCCATCTATCTACAGTGGGGAAAATAAGTATTTGAACCCCTGCCGATTTCGCAAGTTTGGCCACTTGCAAAGAAATGTTAATCTATAATTGTAATGGTAGGTGTATTTTAACAGTGAGAAATTGAATATTAACAAACAAATCCAGAAAACTGCATTTTATAACATTTATGACTTTATTTGTATTTGATGCAGAAAATAAGTATTTTGAACCCCCAAGCAAACAGCAAGAATTCTGGCTCCCAATGACCAGTTATGTGCCCAAGAAGCACACAGATTAGTCCTCATTAGGCCTAACAAGGTACACCTGATCTCAACTGGTGACGTGTATAAAAGAAACCTGTCCAAAGAATCATACTTCACACCTTCAACCTCACCACCATGGGCAAGACCAAAGAGTTGACCAAGGACATCAGAGATAAGATTGTAGACCTGCACAAGGCTGGAATGGGTTACAAAACCATCGGCAAGCAGCTTGGTGAGAAGCAGACAACTATTGGTGCGATTATTCGTAAATGGACGCAACACCAAACAACAGTCAATCGCTCTAGGTCTGGGGCTCCATGCAAGATATCCCCTTGAGCGGTATCGGTGATCATCCGAAAGGTGCAGAAATACCCCAGAACTACACAGGGGGAGCTTGTGAATGATCTCAAGGCAGCTGGGACCACAGTCACCAAGAAAACCATTGGCAACACACTACGCCGTAATGGTTTGAAGTACTGCAGCACTCGCAAGGTCCCCCGGCTCAAGGAAGCACATGTACAGGGCCGTCTGATGTTTGCCATTGAACACTTGAATGATTCTAAGGAGGATTGAGAGACAGGATGTGGTCAGATGACACCAAAATCAAGCTCTTTGGCATCAACTCGACTTGCCACGTTTGGAGGGGGAAAAATGCTGAATATGACCCCAAGAACCATCCCCACCGTCAAGCATGGAGGTGGAAACATTATGCTTTGGGGCTGTTTCTCTGCCAAGGGTACAGGACGACTCCACCGCATCGAGGGGACTATGGATGGGGCCATGTAACGTGGAATATTGGGCTTGAACCTCATTCCCTCATTCCCTCCCATTGAAAACGCAAACCTTAAGGATTTGGAGAGGATCTGCAAAGAGGAGTGGACCAAAATCCCTCCTGCGATGTGTGTAAACCTGGTGACCAACTACAAGAAAAGTCTGACGTCTGTGCTTGCCAACAAGGGTTATTCCACCAAGTACTAAGTCATGTTTTGCTAGGGGTTCAAATACTTATTTTCTGCATCAAATGCAAATTAAGTCATAAATGTTATAAAATGCAGTTTTCTGGATTTTTTTGTTGATATTCTGTTTCTCCACTGTTAAAATACAGCTACTACTACAATTATAGTCACACATTTCTTGCAAGTGGCCAAACTTGCAAAATCGGCAGGGGTTCAAATACTTATTTTCCCCACTGTATCTATCTCTAATGCCACCTGCATGGGAATCTGGCAGCCCTAGTATCTACAGCAGCCACGCGCAGGAACAAGCAAGATCAAGCAAGACATTTCAGTCTGTTTGTTTGCAGCTTAACTCGCATGCGACTGGCAATCTCACCAATATCTCCCTTTCTGTCTCTCCCTCTCACTCTCCCCACATCCAATTTATTTTCACTTTATCTCTCTTTATCCGTTTTTCTCTCTTCCTTTCCTGTTTCTTTTTCCATCTCTCTTCCTCTCATTCTGTCTTTCTTTTTGTCTGTCTCTCTCTCCATCCTCCCTTCCTCCATCATTCTCTCGCTCCCTCTTTTATATTCTCTCCTCGTCTTCTCCTGCTCGACTCGTCTGGACACGTCTGCTCTCTGCTCTGGACCCTGGGATCTGTTTGCTGGCCTCGTATTGTTGCCGTGGCGACAGACGCCCTTGGAGGTGGCGCAGCAGGCAGTGGACGCTGATGTGCACTGTGTCGGGGTCAGCACGCTGGCGGCTGGGCACAAGACCCTCGTCCCCGAGCTCATCAAGGAGCTGAGGAACATGGGCCGCCCGGACATCCTGGTCATCTGCGGCGGAGTCATCCCACCCCAGGTAACCCCATCCCCACTTCTCATTCTCATCACCCTCCCAGCCTGCCCAGTCAAGTGTGCATTATCGCTCTCCCATCCTTGTCCTCCACCAACACCCCCTGATCTGTCTCTGTATCTCTCTCTCTCTCTCTCTCTCTCTCTCTCTCTCTCTCTCTTTATCTATCCATGACAATGACCCGAATCCTAGGCAGATTTAACATAAGCATAATGGGGGGTGGGGGTGGCACACGGTCACAACCCACAGACCCATAGCGTGGAGTCTTGATTATTGAGTGTTTGTAGGAAGGCAGGATGTGTGGACACTGGCGGAGAGGTGTTAACTAGAACGATGCAGAATCGCTGTACTTATTGTCCCCTTAGTGTTTGAGACACAGCTTCTGGCAATCCATCTTGGGAAGTAGAGAGGCCACTCAGTCATATGCATTGTTTAGTGATGCGATGTGGAGAGGAAGTTTCCACGGTGACGGGCGAGATGCCTTCTTAGAGCCACCCTTTAACTGAGTTGTAATGTACAAGTGAAACGCTCAACAGCACCGTTCAGAAACAGTGTTTTCCCAGCTTGAAATCCACTGGGTTTATTCTCTCCTGAGCTCCAAATGACCTTTTTATTTATGTTGGTAAACTAGAAGATTTGTGGGATGTTGTACCTCCCATGAGCCCTCAATCAGTTTGTGAAGCAGCACCCATCACAAAGCCAAACAGAGGTTAGCACCTCTCCGTCGGTGTCTCCACACATCCTACTCACACTCAATAATCAAGACTCCACACGCGGAATCTGTGGGCCGTGACCGTGTGCCACTCTGCCCCCCCCCCCCATTATGCTTATGTTATGTGAAATCTGCCAAGGATTCATGTCATGGTCATCCCAGATGGCTGTCATTACATCTATATGCGTACTATTACAGGGGTGGGATGAGGACACGAGAGCCATTCCCTCTTACACAATGCGACCAAGACTGACCTAAGCTCACTGTGAATGAGAACAGGAGGAAATATACACTGTACTGGCCACATTAGCTCTAACTTGTACCTTTTCTCTCTCTCTATGTCTCTATCTGTCTATCTGTCTGTCTGTCTGTCTGTCGCTCCTATTCTTCTCGCTCTCTCTCTCTCTCTAGGACTATGAGTTCCTGTACGAGAGTGGGGTGTGCTGCATCTTCGGGCCGGGAACCAGAATCCCGCAGGCAGCTGTGGAGGTCGTCGACAGCATCGAGAAAAGTCTGGAGAAGAACCGACAGGCCATGTAAACAAGCGGGCTATTTTTAAACGGGTGGAATTTGCTGTGGCCTTTTAACACGAGTGTTTAGGGAAAAGTTTGAGTTTTTTGTATGTAACATCAGGGGATGAAACAGTAATACTGAGGCTGCTGTAAACTTTCTTCTTTCCACTGATCCAAATCCACACTCTGTAGTCATCATGAGGATACACTGAATATGCTGTTTGTTCTAAACTCTCTCATACATGAAGACTCGGTGTTGCTCTTTGTAATTCTTAATATTATGCTTGAAAGTGCTTTTTGATACAGTTGAGGATTTTCTGTGTTTGATGTCAAAATTAGACATGTCTTTAAGGCCAGTTCTCTTCAGCTCCACAACAAAACATTTCTTGTACAGCAACTTGACATAAGATCAGATGATGATCATAAGATCATAAGAAGGTGCCCTCTGCCGTGGGTTTAGTGGGGCAGTCGCTGCGGAGAAAGAGAGTTGCTTTGGTCAGATTAAAAAAAGAATTGAGTCTGCGCTTTATCATTGTGTGGAGGCTAGGCAGAGACGACCAGTGCCCCGCGGAGTCGTTGTGTCCTGTGATTCCTGGCTTATGTCTGTGTGTGTGTCCACTCGTCTGGGGAAGGGAATGGCGGGTGAAAGCCGTGAGTAATAACGAGAGGCAATTCTCTCTATCCGTCTCCCTCGCTCTGTCACCCTCTCTTTCACCTTTCCTTTCTCTCTCTTTTCCTCTCCCCTCCGGCTCGTTGTCTGGCTGACTCACCAACTGCCTCACTTGTGTGCTTTGTGTTTGTCTGCCCCCCCTCCCTCCCATCTCTGACCCCCCCACACTTTCTCAAACTCTCTCACACTCTCTCTTGCTCGCTCTCTCTCTCTCTCTCTCTCTCTTCCTCCTCCTTGTCTGTGTGCCTTGCCCCCCTTTGTGGGAACCCCTGGAAAGATAATACAGTGATGTCCCACACCACAGCTGAGTCTGATGTCCTGTTTATAATACAGTGATGTCCCACACCACAGCTGAGTCTGATGTCCTGTTTGTACAAGACCTGGCCTCAGTCAGTCATATTCATTGACTACTTTTCCCCCTTTCTTCTTCTTCTTCCTCTTCTTCGTCTTCCTCTTCCTCCTCCATCATCTCCTCTTCAGAACCTCATGACCCAATGGCTTCCGCCACCTATTAAAACCGGGGGATCTGGGTCTGATCTGTGTCAGGCCAGAACCACACCAGGTCTAGTCCGACCGCTTTCAGCATCAACCTCCCTAATGTGTTTTGTGTTTAACTATTTAGAATAGCACTAACTCCTCTCATGTTGATAGCTGTCAGGAGTGTCAGTGTCAGTTCCCAGTGCCTTTTTCCTAACCTGCCACTTCTCTCTCACTCTCCTGCCTGACACATCGGAAGGGTCATGTCGGGACATATCTTTAGTGGCTGACTATTGAGGAAAAAGGAATCTTTTGGGGATTTAAGATCAATCAAATAACAACTTAAGACTTCAATATTACTGACCACCTGTGCTGTACTGTCTTTGAAAAGCTCTTAGACCCACCCCCATCGATGTGACTTGTCTACAACAACCTTTATGGTATCGATTTGCGATAGAATGGCAAAGCCAGGGTTGCTCAAGTCAGACAAAGCCGTAAGATCAAGACACATTGACAAGCTAATGGAGAAACAAACATTGGTATTCTGACAATGCACTGTTAAGAATAATAGCTTCTTTAAAGACCCTTATTTTCTTAACTTAACTGCCCAAGTAGGTTGTCCATCTCAAAGGAGAGAGGAGTGTTAGTAAGATGGAGAGTGTCTGCTCTATATTTTGTGTAAATTAGTGAATCTTCATGAGCAGTCTTGCTACTGGGCTCCATTTTCCTCATTCTTAGGCGAGACCTAAGGAGTCTGTTCTGACTACGTGTGACTATGTGGAGGGCAATCTTTTTAGAAGAAGGGAGAGAGGGTTTCAAAGGGTTTGGAGCCTGTGTGTGTCTCTCTCTGTGTTTGTGTGTGATTTGGTCAGATCAGTTAATGATTCATTCACTTTGCAGGAGGGAAATTATTAATCACCTCAACTTTCCACATGATTTGATTGTTTAAGTTTTTTCCTTTGTATTAAAATGTATTCAATATCACTGGTAGTGTGAGATATCAAGAAAACTCCAATTTAGAGATGGTGAGAGAAAACTTTTGAGTAGATTGTAAAAAAAAAAAAATCAAAGGTGTCTTGTTTTCATGACTTAAAATGCATCTGAATAAATATTTGAACACAAGGAAAAAAGACAAAAGGCCTGTGGTTATTTGAAATGTATGACTGTGGATAGAAGAAAGCCCGTATTTCATGTGAACATCATAATTCTTTCAAATATTTATTGTAACTTGACTCTCAGATTAGCAAGTTCGGTGCTTTGCCACTCAGTGGCCTGTATAAATAGGAGAGGTGGAGCGCGTGGTAGTCTGAAAAAGAATGTTGCACCAGTTCCAAACACTGCATAACTTCAGTATGGCGTCAGTTTAGTGCCAAATCTCACACATGCGAGGAAACGTCTATTCGAGTGAATTTCAGGTTTTCGCAAGCGTGAATTTCTTCTGCGCACTCAATTTTAGCAGCCGCGAGAGGAAATTCAACAACTGCGAGCGCAGAGACTGACATACTCTCTCGTGAAAACTTGGTCTGCTCGCTCAAATTTATCATACGCTCTCACGAAAACTTTATCTGCTCGCTCGAAAGTATGACTTTTGGCAGTGTGTGGGCGGTTTTGGCAGTGTGTGGGCGGGAACCAAAGGAGAACGGGCTCTTTTCTGATTGGTCTTGCTTTGACAGCAGGAGAGTCATATTCACGACAACCGTTTACCAAACTCCGTTAAGTAGCTACATATGTCTTTGTATGGTGAAGACTGATATTTAACACTACTGAGTCCAAGCCTGTTTTTCACTCTCTTAGGTAGTCTGCCATGCCTTGATATTTTAGTTTATTTCACCTAACTAAAAACATTGAGGCAAAAGTGGCATGTATGATTATATTCTAGAATACCTCAGCAATAATAACATGGGAATGAAAGGAATGTAGTAAAAAAAGATTGAATTTAAATAAAATCTAAACAAACCCTTCCAAAAACATACTTTCAGAGGTGCTCAGACTTTGTACAAAAAATACATTGTAAAGATTTTGGAGCAAGGCTTTTGAACTCTGAACTTTGTAAACATAAGTGTTAGTTTTACAAAGGTGAGTTTAGCATTTAGAAAGTGTGTGTGGTTTCACTACTATATATTTATAATTTTAGAGTGACCTGTACCTTTTCAAAACTAGTGTCCCTACTAATGCATATTGATGAGTTAGGTGTAAACACACCTGGGACACCTCAGACAAGAACAATGGCCCTTACCTAATGGCCCTGGAATGTCTTTGTGGCCCGTACCCCCCACAGGATTTCTTGACACACCATGGCCCAATAGAGATCACTGAATTACCATACCCTTATCATATGAATAGCTGTCATTTGCTAATGGGCGGGTCGTTAGGAGCTGAAACCTCACTCAGAGACTGAAAAGTGCAAGAGACTAGTCCTATTCTCCTTACAAAGTGCTTATTTATATATTTGTTTCAAACTGTGTAAATTTGAAAAGAAAAGGGTTCAAGGTTTCTGGGGGTGTAATTTCTATGTCTCTCCGACAAAAACTGGCTGAGCTTTAAAAGCAATTCCCCATAAAAACCACCATATCCCTGCACAGGGATATCGGACTTCAGAGGGTTAACGACGAACCGAAGTAACGGTACCCATTAAACACGTTTTGAATAAATACTAGTGGTGATTGTAGCATTTGACCCACGATCACGATCACAACTGTTTAGCTACATATGAAAACTGATATTTAATGACAAACCGAAGTAACGGCACCCATTAAAGCTGTTTTGATTAAATACTAGTGGTGATTGTGGCATTTGACCCACGATCACTTTATTTATTCCAGGAAAAAGAGTCAGTTCTCGTGACAGTCGATGTTATCTGCCAGTAGGTAACATAGTTAGCTACTAGCTATCTTTAAGCTTGCTGCTAGTATTAAGTGTTGAGCACTACACAGTAAACAACAGTAATTTCAGTCACAAAGTTCATTCTATTGAATGTGTTCATCATTCTTACAGTTAGAACTTGCAATTGCGAACGTGACTTGTCCTCTCATGTTATTAAATTGTATTGTTTAGCTGCTAGCTAGTCTACTACTGATCTAAGATTCTAGAGCTCCGCTGACTGCCTCAGAAGATTCCTGCGCTAGCAAGAAGCCTTTGCCTGCTACCTGTTGTAGCTAGCAGTTAAAAGCAGTGAAAACACCCGGACCATGGAATAAATTACATTAAAACACTGAAGTCAACTTTGAAAACTCAGCAGCAAGAGCTAGCTTCAACAGTTAGCAAGCAAAGGCTTCTTGCTAGCGCAGGAATCTAAAGCTAGCTAGTAGCTAGATATGTTACCTACTGGCATAACAGCGACTATGTCACAAGAACTGACTCTTTTTCCAGGAATAAATAAAGTGATCGTGGGTCAAATGCTACAATCACCACTAGTATTTATTCAAAATGTGTTTAATGGGTACCGTTACTTCGGTTCGTCGTTAAATATCAGTCTTCACCATACAAAGACATATGTAGCTACTTAACAGAGTTTGGTAAACGGTTGTCGTGAATATGACTCTCCTGCTGTCAAAGCAAGACCAATCAGAAAAGAGCCCGTTCTCCTTTGGTTCCCGCCCACACACTGCCAAAACCGCCCACACACTGCCAAAAGTCATACTTTCGAGCGAGCAGATAAAGTTTTCGCGAGAGCGTATGATGAATTCGAGCGAGCAGACCAAGTTTTCGCGAGAGAGTATGTCAGTCTCTGCGCTCGCAGTTGTTGAATTTCTTCTTGCGGCTGCTAAAATTGAGTGCGCAGAAGAAATTCACGCTTGCGAAAACCTGAAATTCACTCGAATAGACGTTTCCTCGCATGTGTGAGTTTTGGCACTAAACTGACGCCATACTTCAGAGCTAACGATAAACTGTTGACAACAAATTTATAAAATTGAATATCTCTACAGTCACTCAGAATCCAAGAATTCGTTAGAATAGGGGGTGGAGGGTATTGTTGCGCTCAGTCAAATACAACCTCTGCGTGGAACAAAAAATGGCTTTGAAAAAAAGAATTGACGTGTAAAAGCCCGCAAGCCTACTGTAAAGCAAGAAGCATACAGTGATTTCACTTTGAAAAGCTTTTCTGTCACCATTGTCACGGTACAAATGTAGGGCTGTACATTGTCAAAATCGGTATACAATGACGTAAAATGTTTCATCAAAGGTTGTTTCACGTGTGTATAGAGAGTCTCAAGTCATTAAATTATGAGTCTAAAGTCCACACTGTGTTGCTCTGTGTTAGAGTATCAATATAATTTAACAGCCTCCTTGTTTGTCATTCTACAGAGGACCAGGAGACATGTTAGTCACACGGGTTAATAGT
This sequence comes from Clupea harengus, assembly GCF_900700415.2. NCBI lineage: Eukaryota > Metazoa > Chordata > Actinopteri > Clupeiformes > Clupeidae > Clupea > Clupea harengus. The sequence continues at coordinate 60,460 of NW_024879799.1, read as the reverse complement.
ATGTTGGTTTGCTGTAAAATCCACAAAAACATGTTTTAACCAGATATATTGACTTCCAAGCAAACATCACCAAGGAACCCAAGGGGTTTATCCACCGTTTTTATTTGTTTACGGCAAATTAGACATTCACGTTTCGGTCGATGCAGACATCACACTGGAATTTTGCAAACACAGATTTGTGGACACACCATGTGGAAAGACTGGAACTTACTTTCAAAAGAGAATTAAGAGTTCACAGTAGCGCATCATGTTCTGGCACTATCTACAAATGTCTGGATAAATTGGTACACGCTGGGAACAGCACATTCGACAGACATGGGGAGAACCAGATTGAAAGTACCGGCGATTTTCTCTAAATCCATGCAAGCCTGATGTGCCCTACTGGGTCAGAACGCAACACCGTAACAATATGCCACTTCTGTTCATTCAACATTTGTACAATATTGGACCTGCTAAAACACACAGAACGCACATGTTGATCACAACAAAAATAGTTTTTGCCAGTAACGTTTATCTGAATAGTGTCACTTTCGACACAGTTCTCCAGTGAGGCATCAAGTTTCTCAATGCACACGAGTATGTCTTCATACCACATACTACCAATTAAAAAGCCAACAATCCTGAGTATGTTTATATGATGGTGAACATTCTAGTAAACTATGGATGGGGAAACACACATTTATTCATTTGAAATGTTTTATAATAGAATTACAAAATGTTAAACTTTCAGGGGAGACAAGGCTAAGAACATACCCGTTTCCTTAAACAACCCTGTGAAACACAAGACACATTCCAACGTTAGTGAACTCAAAGACATTGAAAGCAAAGAACTTAGACAAAATAGGATTTTTATATTAGAGTTCTTTTGGACAACTTCAATCCTTCAATACTATGACCATGGCAATACTATGACCAATGCATTCATGGAACTTTACACATGCCAAATCCGTTCAGTTATAGTAATCCAATTTGGGAGCTTTGGCACTTGCAATAAGAGTGCTCAAAATAACTGCTTGACTTCCTGTTCAAAAGTGACATTACATCCTGAAGTCAAAACCTCACAAACCTCAACTCAGCAGAGATTAAACACCTTTCTCACTGATCATTAAATATACAGTCCCCGATTCTGGCGAAAGGTTGTTGATGTTTGAGTTTAACAGCCAATCAAATTACACCCCTCCCTTTGGTGGTCCAGAAGCCAAGTATTGATTAGCTGGAATAGTGTATGGCCCAGACAGCTAAAGGACAGTGAGAAAAACAGTTGCTGAATTTAACAAAAAGAGTATTGGATTATAACCGTTAACCTCACCTTTAAATCTAAATGATATATTTACTATTGTCTGAAGAGAAGGCTTTTGAGCCCTTCATATAGTCTAGCTCCTGGCCTGTAATCCAATGAAACAACTATTAATAAAGAAAAATGCAACATAAAGGGCAAAAACACAGAAGAACAAGATAAACAAGAACAAGATATGAAAACCTCAATATTTACTTATATGGTGAGAGTAAAAGCTGTAGGGTTTTTGCAGGTATGCATTGAATTGTGCAGATTTCAGATAATACTGATAGATAAAAAAATACTTCATGTTCATAGCTCTGCTGTTCATTCTCAGGACTTTGGCATCTTGTCGAAAGTAAACTAAAGGAAATGTGTTTACAGGAAAGGGCCACGTGTGAGCAGAAAGGGCCACGTGTGAGCAGAAAAGTACCACACTGTTTGCAACCCGGATGCCTTTCCAGGTTGCACACCGTCTTATCATGATTTCTTTAACTGACTGCAATGTGTCACCTGCTGACACTTTGGATGGGGTGCTCCTTCTCTTGCCAAGACAGTTGGCAACCCTTGGCTTTGATCAGCTTGCAGAGCAGCAGGTTAAGCAGTGTTCGTGGGGGAGGGTTGCACTTTGTATAACAACTACACAGGCAACAACTATGCACAGCAATGGGTATACATTGCCATGAGCACTGCCACATCATAGATGAATCTCTGCCACTTACCATAATAACACACAGGTAGCATGCATTATTACTTAATTCAGCCGGATGTATAACTGGAGAGATGATTTTAAAAATGAATCGTGTCAGAGCTAATACTGTAAGCGAGGCAACAATTACTCAGAGCAATAGGCCATAAACATCTCACTGTCAGCCACATCTATTGACCAAAAATGGCACACACCATAACCACAAACAGAAATAAAATCCACCCAAATGCATAGAATGATTACTATCACTATTAGTGCTGAACATAAAGAAAACAATGTGTTGACATGACTGCCAGAAATGCAGGCTGAAGGCCTGAAACGTCCACGCGGAATTAAAAAAAAAATTATAAATGAAGTTACTTCAATTCATTCACCAAACCCAATGAGACGGCAATCCAAATATTGGGGATCAGTACATGAATATAATAGTGATCTGAGGTTAAATAATTAATTTCCATGAAACATGAGTTATGAGTGGGTCAGATGGATTATTTTTTTTATTTAAAAAAATAAATAATTTACAGCCAAGAGGTAGCTGTATCATGAAGTAGTTGTGCAATCCATCTGAATTTGTAACGTAAAGGAAACAAATTTTGTAAAACAAAACTCATGTTTCACCAACAATGACAGATGACGTTGACTGCGGTGAGTATAGATAAAATACTCCTTCGAAATTGAACTACCAATTTTATGGCTTTGCTTTGAGGGCACAAAGTACACCTCAGTTTAAAGAAATAAACTGCATTTGACATAAACAGACTGCGGCAAGATTTGATGGTTGGAGAACTCAGTGTTATATTGAACATTCAGTTTCGCCATGCTTGTTTCCTCAAATGTGAGAGAGCAAGACATGCTCCTAGTCTCATCTATCCTCTTGATTTATGAGACGCTGCTAATGTGATTTGGGTAACACTTTGCTTGAACCCTGCTTTACAAGACTGACATAACCATGTCATAGCACATGTCTTATGCTGTCACAAGTAATTATAATAGTAAGTGTTCAGGGACGGAACAGTGTCATGTCACCATATATTCAGTACATTTCATGACAGTATAATGTTATGACAGCTTAGTGGCATATGACATGAGCTGTTATTACATCTCAAATCTTGAGAGCTGTCATAACAGTTATCGATAATCAGTAACCCGACACAGTCAAGTCATTGGACATCACCTGTCATGATGACAGGACAGGGCGTCTGGCAACTTTATGACATGGCTGTCAGTGTTATGAAGCAGGGTTTAAATAAAGTTTTACCCAGGTTTATTCATATGACTCATACTGTCACACAGAGCAATACTCACCAGAATATAACAAAAGCTTGCGAGCAATAATCTACAATCCAGGGGATTAGCGCCAAATCAGGGCTGGATGTGTCCCAGAGTCAGCAACCATCTGGGCCACAACCGATCCAGTTAGGATGTATTTGTTAAGACTTAATTTTAATCAACAAACCATCTCTTGACTCTGACCATAATTATGAATTCAAAACAAAGGGTCTTTGTGTTTACAAAATGAATGAATGAAAATGAATAATTATAAATCCAAATCAAAGGGTCTTTGAGGGATGTATGGTTAAGGTTAGGTTATGGTCAGCATCACAAGATGTAGTTTAGATTTAGTGACATTGTCAAGTATTTGTATTTTGAAACACTTTTTTTTACCATTACATAACGTTGCATCAAAACAAAGTACCACCCTGTTTATAAAGTCATCTAATAAATAAATAAAAAATAATATTGTCATATTGTGATTCTTTGATGAAGAGAAGTTGTGAAGCAAAAACAAAAAGTAGCTACATTTTCTATGGTAGGATTGATTGTCCTGCCCATTTTCCCTCCATTCCCTAAAAGTCTCTCTCTTTTTTCCTCTTGTGCTTCCCCTGTTCTCCTACTCTCTCTCCTTGCTTCGACCTCCTGGGCTGGCAATTCTCTCCAGATAGATTCTGCCCAACATCAGGAGGCTGTCTGCACTCAACTTAGGCACTTATTCTTTGGGGAAAAAGACTCTATCTGTGTAAACTGGACCTCTTACAATGTCACCCATGAAACTATGGAAACCATATTCTTCACTAACTTCCCAAAAGTCTTTGGATGCATGCAGTGTCACACAACAGCAACCTTGCTGTCAATTACTGACCCAAAGGTCATTGATTACCCCTCACATTCAAAGGAAGCCTCTGTTAGGATGTAACTGCCCTCATGTCTAGGACACCTGCCTTTGTAAAGCTGCAGGCCTCATTAATGGAAAAAACACACAAACAGAAATGATCCAGATGTCCTTCATACACTTCATACTTCATACACCATTTTTCACAGCTTTTCACAGGACTGAGAGAAAGAAAAGAAACTCCCCTGTGGAGATCATTTGAAAAGCTTTCCATGTCAATACACATTTATTTTTTGCCCCCTCTCCTGTTCTGCTAATCCAGCCCTAGGCTTCTGTCTTGCTCTCGCCTCCGGGTGGCTGGCCCTAACACCACTATCCCCAAAACGCTATTTGTACTCCAGGGGCAGCCGTTCCTCCACCTGTTCCTCCATGCTGGGCTCCAGGCGGGGCTGTGGCTGGGGCTCTGAGGGCTTCCGTAACTCACGCACCGTGTAAATGGTGTTGGTGACCTTGTCGCCCTTGGTGGGATGGCAGGCGGTGGGCCGCCCACACAGGCAGCACATCTGCCTCACCTGCGCCTTGAAGGTCTTGCTGAAGGCGTAGTAGATGAGGGGGTTGTAGACAGTGGAGGTCTTGGCGAACAGGCAGGGCAGCATGCTCACCAGTGGTGGGATGGAGGCGCTGTCCTGGTACACTGACCACATGCTCACCAAGCCGTAGGGTGTCCAGCTACCTAGGAAGCCCATGCTGATGATGAAGGCGATCTGCAGGGGGAAGGAACACCATTAGATGTCACCTTCCTCTTAGAAACCTGAAAGTAACATTTCACTGTGAGGCCAATGTTTTTAGGAAAGGTCTAACAAAGGTCTAGCAATCACTAACAACTTAACTTCAATTCTTATTATCTTTCATTTCCCGCACACTTCTAGTCCAAAGTTCAATAAGTTGTCTCCAGAACGTTAAGCACATTAACTGCATATTTCAGCAATGCTAAATGCTTTTCTTAATATCTCTGATGGAGAACAGATCTGAAGGACTTCCCAGCCATGAGTTTAAAGGAGCACACATTGATGAAGAAAATCTATCATACTGTATGTCGTTTTGTAATGTAAATAAGTGTAACTGTACAACATCTATACGTGATTATGAGGATGCATTCAGATTCACACCACAGTCACACCATGTGTTTATTAACTCTAAGCAGACTCATTTCCACTAATACGCGCACTGTCGGCTAAGGGGGGTTGAAGCTGAAGCCACTGGACATGTCGACTCTTCAGGGAAGGAGTGATGGAGAGAGAGAAGGAGTGGAGGAGAGAGGGAAGGCGTGGAGGAGAGGGAAGTGGAGGAGAGGGAGGGGTAGGGAAGAGTAGGGGGGAGGGGTGGAGGATGGAGAGAGCAATGGAGAGGGTGAGAAAAGAGAATGATGCAGAGAGAGAGATGAGAGAAAGGGGGGAGTAGGGGGAGGGGTGGAAGATGGAGAGAGCAATGGAGAGGGGGAGAAAAGGGAGAATGATGAGAAGAGAAGGAATATCTGCTGGTGTGACATGAAAAGGTAATTATAACCACGAAGGGTCTAATCTTTTCATTTGCGTAGTGGAAGGTCTTCACAACAAAGAGGGGAAAATCTGATTTCGAAATTACACAGCGTAGTCGTTTGGCTACAGCATTGAACATTCGCTCTTCTTCTAACACAGGAATAGTTTGTGGGAGAAACGCACGCACGCACGCACGCACGCACGCACGCACGCACGCACGCACGCTGGTTATGAATAAATAGCATGGTCCTGCAGAATACGCACACACACCGGTTTGATTAAATAGCATGGTCCTGCAGAATACACAAGTGTAAGGTGTCCATTGAAGCAGTCCTCCCGGCTGTGGCGAGGAAATTACATCAATTTCTGCTCAACAATGGACGCTCATGCTCATATAAGTGGTAGAAAGGCGTAGCCGGTCCAAGGATGAGCCTTAAGGCAAAACTCTGACTGATGGTGCCTTGGAATGTCTTAGTAGAGGACAAAAGACCATCACACTGCACACAGTGCACTCTAAATTAATTCCACAGACAGAGTTGGGGTATTGCCGTGTAGGTAGATAAGGGATAAAAAGAAGAAAAAAAAGCATGACCAAAAAAATTAAAAGCTTGATGGAGTTCCATCAAGACTTTACTATAGTGCTCAAGTCTGTATGTTGTATCAATATTAAAATCTTGCTCTTTGTGTGAAGACAAAAGCCATCGCAAAAATGACAAAAGCACTCACATTATTCACATGTGCTAACTGGAAAATCTTTTTTTTCTTTTAATTTACGTGTTCTTGCAACGGCTGTCAGCGTTAACGCGTTAATCTATGCGATAAATGCGATAAAATATATATTTTTTTAAATGCCTTTATTTGGATAGGACATGAAGTTATGACAGGAAGCGAGGCGGAGAAGAGGTGGGGATCAGGCCAGACTTGAACCTGTGTCCCCTCGGGCAATGTAGCCCGTAAGTAGGGGGCTTGGCCTACCACTTTATGGGAGCGATGAGGGACAGGTGAGGCTTGAATAGCCCCCCTTGTTCAAAGTGGGGAATGACAGACAAAGTTTGAGAACCACTGCGGTAGTTGAAGATGGAGAGAGCTGAGGGATTGTTGGGCGGAAAGTCTCTGTTTAAGAGCCAAAATGACGGAACAATCGACAAAACTAAAGTTGTATGTAGCATTTGTCAAGCTGAATTTAGCTATCACAGAAGCAGCTCGTCTTGAAGTTATCACCTTAATGCAAAGCACCCGACAGAAAGCAGTCCCAGGTTAGATGATCGCCAACCCACACTCCATGACTTCTCTAGGAAAATAACTAGACCAGTCCGTGAAAAGGTTACCATTTGGGTTGCCGGTGACTGTCGGCCCATCAGGACAGTGGGCTGATTGAGGTGATTTCAATTGCTTCAGGGGAAATTCTTACGATTTACCGTCGAGGGGCACCATTGTGTTAAAAAAAATACAATTAAACAACAGTTTCTAAAATACACGATGTCTGAAGTGATTACTTGTTTATTTATAAGATTTAGTCTTAAGAAGAAAAACAAACTTCTAATCGCGAATAATCGTGATTAAATAATTTAAAAATGTGCGATTAATTAGTAAAAAAAAAATGATCGATTGACAGCCCTAATTTCAACACAATCAGTACACTTCTTACTCACTCATATATCATCAGGGCTCAAGGATGACAACCATACCAGAGTTGTGTAATGCAAAAGAATATGCGTAAATATGAGTAAATAGTTATGTGGTATAAAGGTAAAAGACTGGTATTTAGCAGACATATTTATCCAAAGCAACGCACAGACAACCCGCAGTGATCAGGAGTTGAACTCAGGTCAACTGCTTGCAAAGTCTGTAAGGTGTCAGAATGAAATAAGCAGCATTGTCTTACAGGGGAAAAGACATAGTTGGTAGTCATGTCAACCATATGTCATTTACAAACACTGTCTGAAATGGTCAGGCAATCTATAAAGTTGTTTTTCTCAGGTCATCTCATTGCCTATTTTGTAGCTCTTCATGTTTTTTCTCGTAAAGGCTATTCTGCATACTACAAAACGCAATGTGGAAGATGCTGGTGTGTGTGTGTGTGTGTGTGTGTGTGTGTGTGTGTGTGTGTGTGTGTGTGTGTGTGTGTGTGTGTGTGTGTGTGTGTGTGTGTGTCTAAATGGGGCTTGGGAAAGCGCTCACCGGCAGAGCCTTTTCTCAACCTGCGTTACGGGTGTCAATTAATTTAAAAAACTGAACATCATTGCTTTTTCTCTGTGTTACTTTTAATGGTAATGCTGCCTATTGCCCCTTCAGAGCCCATGTGTAGGAAGATTGAAGGTGGAGCTGCCCTTCTGCCCTCTCTGACTGTGTGTGTGTGTGTGTGGGGGGGGGGGGGGGGGGGTGGATTGGTGGGTGGGTGTTAGCATGGGCAGCCACAGGGACTAACCAGCACGCCTCTCTTCACTTTTACATGCATGTCAATTAAGCTAAATCAAATTATTTCTAGCCCAATTATTTCTAGCCGAGTTATTTTTAGGCTAGTGATTTCCTGTACCTTTTAAGGCAGTGTGAAGGAGGCTCTTGTGGTTGTGTGTGTGTGTGTGTGTGTGTGTATACATGTATGTGTGCGTGTGTGTTGGGGAGTCATCTTTGCTGCATCTGCCCAGGAACTCAACGTAAATACAAATGAAAATGTGATTTCTCACCAATATGAGTCTCCTCTGCATCTTGAGAGTGTTGGGGATGTGGTTGCAGTTTTTGACGGACTTGAAGGTCATGCGCAGGCGGAGCACGATGCCTGCGTAGCAGGAGATGATGATGATGGCCGGGATGGCCAGGTTCATGGAGAACATGCTGACCACGAAGGAGACACCGTGGGGGACGTTCCGCATGTCGGCCCAGGCCAGCGTGCAGGACAGGCCGAAGGGCTCGGGCCCGTACTTGCCCCAGCCAGCGAACGGGAAGGTGGCCCACAGCAGGGCGTAGAGCCACGTGCCCACCACCAGCAGCTTCACGTTCCGCTTGCTCACCCTCTCCTCTGGGGGAACACATCACAAGACGGGACATGGATTTGGAATAAGGTGCACACACACCTTATATATACTGGTATACTAATATTATATATATATAACATTTGAACAGTAACAGTAGTATATATATATATATATATATATATATATTTATACATACACTAATATTATTTATATACATATACAGTATATACAGTATATATATATACAATTGTTACTGTTCAAATGTTTGGGCTCACAACCACTGTGGTCTGACCCAGACACCCTCTGTAATTTCCCTCTTCTGCTCAAAATTGGTCACCTTGAGGTAAAACTAGAGGCTACCGTGTGCACTTCAGCTTCAGTTTCAAACTGTAGCCTTTTTCCAGATCTACTGACATTCAGTCATTCCCAAAGGATGCATTCCTCTAAACAAATGGTAAGAAATTGGCAGACTGGGATACAAAATATCCTCCATGCAGCTGGGATACAAAATATTTGAGAAACACATAAATCAGAACTCATCCAACAGAAGGCAGTTTCTATATCTATTGCTCGTAGCTTGATTGTTCTCTCCCTTTTACGTTGCTTTGGATAAAAGCGTCTGCTAAATTACTAAATGTAAATGTAAAAAAGCGGGTGATATTGGAAACATTGCACAACTGTTCTGAAAGTAGATGATTAGGAATGTAAGGGATGGTGTGAGAGACCCCATGGTATGAGGTGTTGTGTGAAGCTTAAAGTATAGAAACAATACAATATGTGCAGAAAGCTGAATCCACAGGTGCGAATCAAATAGTCAATCCCTTGTGTGGCCTCAATGTTGTCAAGCTTTCTGTTACTCATGCACAACTTTGTACTGCTCACTGAGCCTGTAGGCTTCATCTACAGGTGAAAATAATGCACACACACTTTTGCCAAGGTCAACTTTTCCATTTCTGTACAGCTCATGAGCCTACAGGTCATGTTAACAAAACATGTAGAGTATGAATGCATTCATGGCCACATCACAGTTCATGAAAAGCTCCGTACGCAGCCGCCCCTGTGCTGGCTTACTCACTGGGAGACTGTAGATTGGTGGACACGATGAAGCGGATGACAGCCATGACGGTAAGCGTTGCCAGGCTGGCCACGCCAAAGAAGAAGCCCATGAAGGCATAGTAGCGGCACGTGACGTCGCCGCCGATCCAGTGGTGGTTCCAGGCCGAGGCGGCCGCCAGCGGGTACATGGAGACAGCGGCGCCCAGGTCCGTTATGGCCAGGCTGACACTCAGGAGTTCCGCTGGCTTCATGTGTGAGGCGCGCTTGACCGCCATGATGAGGACCAGGAGGTTCCCCGAGATGGACAGAACGGCTGTGGCCGAGGGACAGGAAGACAGAGAGCTTATTGAGAACATTCTGGCTTTTTATTTGAATGCATTTCTCTTCATAGTTTTCAGTGTTATTTATTTATGCCCTGTCTATAATTATAAGTTGCTTGTGTACAGTTTGAATGAAAACAAACTCTTCTTGAGTCTTCCGTCATCAGGACAGCTCTTAATATCCTGAACATAGATTTGTGGTTGTAAATCTTTCACAGCAAGGCAGAGTTGGTTTGACTTTAACCCTTACTCTAACTTGTGTTTGTTTAACGAGGGGGAAAACGTAGGGAGGCAGAGAGACAGAGGGATAATTGTAAAGACAACAGCTGGGAAACTGTTTATGCAGACTGTCACGTCTTTATAGCTCTAAGAACTGTTTATTTGTGTCTATTTATGCCCTGCCTGTAATTATTTATCATTTGTTTACAGTTTGAACAACCGTGAAAACAAACCTAGCTGAAGTCTTCTCATCGTCATGTTGTTATCCTGAGCATACATTTCAGTTGTAAATCTTTGACGGTTGGTAAAACTTTTAATTTCAACCAGCACAGAATGCCAGGTCTTCAGTTTACTGTATTTTAAAAAGCCAGTTTAGACATGTAGACAGCAATGTTAAACCTACACCTTTCACACTATTCTTACTCGTTAATGCATACATGACAGGCTGTATAAGGCTGAATACAAGAGGGTTCGGCCTCATCTACTTCTATTATTTATTTTTAGGCTTTTTTGCCTTTAAACAGATAGGAGAGTGAAGATAGACAGGAAATTAGATGGAGAGAGGGATCGGGAAATTACCGCCTAGTCGGATTTGAACCCGAGTCGCCCGAACGCGGGCGTTCAGACTCATTCATGGTTGAGGTGCTGCCGCTTGTGCAGCTCCCCCAGCCTCATCTACATTTCTTCTTCTTTTTTATTCTGTGTTTGTATCTGAGGTATTTATTTATGTTCTGCTTATTCTCAGGGGTGACGTTTTAAATTACTTAATGACTTAATTTATGTTGTGTTTGTCCTTGTTTGTGTTCGTCCTTAAGAAGCTAAACCCCTATTATTTTAGTTGTTTACTCGCTAAGAGCAGTCTCACCACCAAACTCTGCCGTTGTTCAGATCAGAATGGAGAAAGTGACATTCTGTTGTCAATCAGAGAGCACACACAGGGAACTCTAAGTTACCATGGCCACCACCAAGATACAAATATCCAAGAACCACAAAGAGCTGCATGTGAAGAAGATATGCCACATTCAGGTGGATCAGAGAGCCATCCATGTCCCATGGCTGAATAAGCCCTTGAAAGACCTCCAAGACCTTTGCTTCAATATCCCCTGTCCTTCTCCTAAAGAACTAAATCCACGCCTGTCCCCACCCCCCTGGAAATCGGTTTCACTTCATTAAATTGCATCTCTTCGTCAGCTTTGTATCTAGATCTAGATACAAAGCTGACGAAGAGATGCAATTTAATGAAGTGAAACCGATATATGAAGTACAGAACTCTTTACATTATGTATATAACAAACCCTCCCAAGATCCTAGAGGGACTGGGACATGGTGTAAAACAGCTTTGGTGACGGAGATGGCTGTTACGACAGGGCTCTCCATTAACCCACCAAAACGCAGCTTGCAATGCAATGATTGTGTGTCATAACGCTCTTCGCCAAATGATGTCCTACCAACAGCTGGGACCAGGTATCCCGCTTGTACTCCACAGCAGTTTCCCGCATATTGAAATAATGTACCGCAGACATGGACGTATTCTCTTACCCGCCACATGAGACCCTTATGCCTTTATGCATAATTTAGCCCCGACTAAACGTTATTTTCACGGAAACGGTGGTGCGTTGAACATCCTGTTATGTCACCCAAACGTTGCAACTATGGTAGATAAGAAGGCAACTCTTTGCGTTCTTTTAGAACAATTGTAAGAGCCTCGGTTTAAACCCGTGTTTAATTTCCCCCCAACTTTATTTTTATTTTAAAGGTCTCTATTTGGATCCATTGTGCGCACTGCCGTTCAAATACGGCAGGGTTGAGCTGCATGATGCCTGCTGCTTTACTTAAGGACAGATGCCTTTGACGAGCCTGTAATGGCCGATGCATGCTGGATGTCTACCAATAAAGACATATTACGTTGCAAAATGAGTGTGTCTTTAGGATGACAAACATCACTGTGCTCATCATATCTTTCATATAGCAACAGTTGTAGCCTGTATCTTTTATGGACTAACTGTTGTGCTGTGGAATCGACTAGAAGACAAAGTATAGGTGTTTACGATCCGAAAGACATAATACAAATGTTTCTTATTCAGTAAGATAGACATAATATCAAAGTTTTAGGTTACCTCTCAGCGTTGTAAAAATGTCCCAAATTGTCCCACACAAACTTACTGCTCATCCCACATTTGGTATTTTTGCATCTGGTCAACCTAGAAATTGCATGCAAGTAGGAAATTGTACTCATACAACCTGTAAGCTAAAAATTCTTCTTAATGATCGCATTGTGCATTATGACAGCAGCGCTCATTATATCTGTCTTCTTACCAAGCTACCAGGTAATTACTTTTAGCTGTGAGCGGCAATGTCAGTTATTCAAATTGATTAACCTGATAAATAGCAGTCTTAAATAAAACACCTTATATTTAAAAGCAATCTGCCCATCTCAATTTAGCCAGGGAAGCCAGAACAGGGAATTTGCGCGAAAGTAAGAATGTAGCCTGTGAACTAACCCATGTTCACAGATGGCATAGTTGTATATGTTTACTTCCTTTACTGCGTTATCTTATGCTTATGGATTTATAATAATACTACTATTAGATATAGTAACGTTGCACATACCAAGGATGAGTAGATAAGCGCCAACTCCGATATCCAATGGATATGACAATTTTGATGAGTAGATATCCATTAGAAATAACTACTACAGCCTTGTGTATTCAAATGTTCATACAATATCCAAAGGCAGCGATGAAGTTCGCAAAGCCAATTCCCAAAGGCTGTCAACTGTGTCAAATGAGTAAAAGTCGAAAGTAGAAATCTAAAAAAAGCCGAAGCGCACTGAAGCTTCAAGACGCCGCTTTCTTGCAGCTTGTGTCAGAAACATCTGACTTAAACGGAGTGCTGCTGCAGAGAGGACCAGGTGGAGTGTGCTCTCCCCTTTTTAATCCAATTCAGATGATCACACTGCGTCCTTATCTTGGTGGTCTGCTTCACTGAAATGACCACACATACCCTACCCTCAGACTCTGAACGCCTGTATCTAAATAGAAAATGACGTGCTTAGGTCTGCAGAGCCTACTGTGGGAAATTGGAGATCCTCCCAAATGAAAACGTGGGTTTGGAGACCATTACAGCAAGCAGACTACAATACGTTACGTAGTTCCCTAAGGGTTAAGGTGATGGTTTGTATGTGCAATGTTTGTGTTCCCTTGCAATATTACCATTGTAAATGAGGGTCTTATTCCTCAATGTGTTTTCCTAGGCTTAAATAAATAAATAAATCGAATACCTTTGCATTAACTGGCAATACTTTCGTGTTCCCAAGGTAATAAACTGTGCAAACAATGTGTGTGTGTGAAAGAGAAAGATAGAGAGAAAGAAAAACTTTAAGGAGGTAGACTAGCAAGGAAGTTAAGTTAAGATAACATAACAAAAATAGGGATAAATGTTTTTTAATTATAGCAAAAGTCTAAATGACTAATCCATCAATTGAATTATTTTGCCATGTTTATGAAAAAGGTTATCCATCCATCATTACATTTATTAATATTTAATTGTCAACGTAGAATCCCCTAATTTTCTAAAATGTATGTTAGCATCTCCTTCTTGACAGTAGACCCACATGTAGGCTACTTAAAAGTCAAAGGCAGGACTTTTAAAATAAAGAGGTCAAGGGAGTCTGCCTGTGAACGGTACAGCCACAACATAGGCACTTGACAAGTGAGTTTGGTTAACAATTAATTAATTTATTTACTACAAACAGGAGTATGTACGTGTGTGAGAGAAAGAGAGAGAAAGAGAGAATGAGAGAGTTTAAGAGTTAGACTAGTAATATAGAAATATAACATAAGATGACAGAAAGGAAAGAGGGATAAATGATATGTAGGGCTCTCTAGAAATGTGCTTATTGCGACAGTCCTACTGCTTTTTCATTACTAAGCTATAACCAGGTGCCAGGACTCAGTTTCCCAGAACTCTTTAGTTTAGCTTCTAGCTATGATGCATTATTTTAAACTTTCTATGTTAAAACTAATTTGTTTTCTCTTTCATTCATAGTGGTTGAATGTAAGTCAATCAGAACTTAGATTATACATTTCTTTCAAAATACTATTTCCCCCTTTAGAGCTAAGTATCCCAGAATTTCTTAAGACCGGGAGACGATGCAGCTACGTTTCTGTTCAGCTTAAAACCATTAATGTTTGGAGACTTAAACGTTTAGTTGGCCCAAATATTATACAGTAGTTAGGAATTGTATGTGCAGTATATTTGTTTTGTCTATATTACTAAGAGTAATAATTGTATTCATCGACGGTGAAGCTGGGTTTTCCGACCAACAGCGTGGTCTTTGCCATAGTTAAGTTCTGCTCGAAAGCATTGCTAGCTTTGTGAGCCTGGACTGTGACGCTTTAGAAGACGCTGCTGCTCGTGAGTGTGCCGCGGAAGAATACCGGACGAGAGGACAACAAATATCGCAAAGCGAGAGTATAGGCCGTAAGGTGAACACTGTTTTCGTTTCAACCCGCTCCACAGTCGCGCATCTACACAATCTTTAGCTCATAAAAAAGAACGAGTCGTGCTTAGCTACCAAAAAAAAGTTTGTCGCTGACTTTCCAGTCAATTTTTGGTGCGTCTATGTTTTATGCCGAACTAGTTTCTTCAGAGCGTAATAGGATCTTGGTCGCGAGTGCTGGCACTTTTCGACACGTGATCGTTCTACACCAATGAGGTAGCTGCTTTTTGTCAACAGAATGGCAAGATGGCGGCTCCCGTGGTTAGATTCAACGTTACCGATCAAGAGGAAAACACCCGAACATCCTCAAAAGTGGGCTAAATGGATTCTAAATAGTGCTGTATACATAGCCGCATCCAAGAAGAACAATGAGGCAAATATACGATAATGTTATGCTTATGTTAAGTCATTTAGATCAAGCTTGACATACCTGGGAATACACCTTACTGACGATCTAACATGGACTGTGAACACCCAGCACACACTGAAGAAATCAAGGCAAAGACTGTACTTCCTACGTCAGCTGAGGAAGTTCAGAGCATCAGCACCCATCAGCTGTGTGTCCTGACAGCATCATCACTTGGTATGGGAACTGTACAGCCTGTGACAGCAGTACCGCATCATCAGAGCACCTCTCCCTACAGACCTACAAGAGAAGACTACGTACCAGGGCCCAAAGTATTGTAAAAGACTCCTAACATCCTGACCATGGACTTTTCTAAACACTGAGGTCAGGCAAACGTCTCTGCTGCTACAAGACCAGAACAGAGCGACTGAGAAGGAGCTTCTTTCCTCAAGCATTCCGTATCCTGAACACACACAATGACTATATAAACAGCAATTACACTTTTTTTCACACTTGCACATGGACTGTACACACACTGCACTTTATACTCCCTCTTGCTATTTATGAAAAATATTTCTTGATCTTTCTTTCTTCACACTCGCACAGAAAAAGCTTAACACCAAACGAAATTTCACTACATGCTTTACGTAAGTATTTCTATGTATGTGACAAAAAAACCTCCTTCCTTGTATCAATAAAAGGCAGTAATTGTACTTATACCAATGACCATTTGTTCGTTCGTTCGTTCATTCATTCACAAATGAAAACAACACTGATGAACCATAAAAACAATCTTTATGAAAAATATGAAATATGATATATAAAACTGTACAAAACTAAATAAGAAATAACAGATTAAGGACACTCAGTCCTCACTGTCAGTGTCAGGACAGTTATCTTCCAGTTCCTCAGTTTCTTTTGTGTTGGCACAATTACAGCAACGACATAAGTCTGTGCAACACAATCCTGCAGAAAAACAGGAACATCTGCCTGTCTCACAGGCACCTTTGCAGCCGCAGTCAGGGGCAGGGTTTCTGGTCATCCAGGTGATGTGCAAGGTCCCATCCTCTATTTGCCAACCATATCCAGCAGGTGATGAAGCACTTATATTTAGTTTGAGACAGGACCTCATTATTGCAGCCTAGTAGTTTCCCCTTTTGCAATGCTGATGGAGGGCATCAGCAGTAGGGGGAATGCATAATTCTGGCAAGGCTGATGATGCTATACAGAAAGCCTTGTACCTAGCTTCATTTACATTATCGGCAGCTGGCTGATCATATAAGTGGCATACATACTGGCAAAGAAGTGCAAATGTTGACTGCTCCAAGTTAAAGTTAGTACCTAAACTTTTAAAAGCCTTTAGGTACTCATCTTTCTCACATGCAACAGAAAATGTCTTTCTTTTTCCTTTGCCATAAAAGGCACTTGTGGAGTCACACCCAGAGAATGTGTGAATTCCGATCAAGGCTGAACACACACTGGTTCCGAGAGCTGATGACACCTTGGTAATGTCAATGATACGTGTCCTGTTGCCAGTCCCTGTGAAAACATATAAACTGCATGGCAAATCTGTCTGCACACTTACAGCAATGACTGCCACATCAGTGTCAGAGCTCTTGATAATGACAGCTTTATGCTCCCGTGCAGCATGTTGTGCATGTAAAAACACCCTTGTGTCACATTCTTCATGATCACACTGCAGGTCTTCAACAACACAAACAGACTGTACACCCTCCTTAACAGTCACACAGTGACATTGATTTGTATGTGCAAGCAGAGGTTTTTTGCCCACTATTGTAAGGTCTGCATTTTTCCATACAACATACAGGAATTTGGCAAGTGCTTCCTTATTTGTTCCTTCTGAGAGAAACTTTTTCCATTGGGTTGGGGGCCAAAGATTTGCATGCGTTGTGACCCTGCATCAGCTCTATACATGACCGTTCTAGGTTTTTGATACTGATGGGGGAAATCACGAGTCAGCCTCTTCTTCAACATATCCTGTCTGCAACACAACAAAACAGTGACAATTAAGAGTCACATGAGTATCATGAAAAGCAGAGAGTGGTGGAGGTGGTACAAGACATTACAGGCTAGAACCTATCTGCCATACAGCACATTTAACACCAAAGATGTCCAACAAAGGCACATAGCATCACAAACCTCACCACACACACACACACACACACACACACACACACACACACACACACACACACACACACACACCACACACACCGCACACACACCACACACACACCACACACACACACACACACACACACACACACACCACACACCCACACACACACCTTCTCCTTGTTGCCAACATGTCTGTGCAAACAGCAAGACTTAAAAACAGTTTCTCAGGTCTGTCACACACATGTTGTGTAAAGCTAGACTTGCACATGACAAATAATAAGACTTGAGAGAAAAATGCATTGCAGTTACCTGTAGTTTGAAGCATCAAGACCTTCATTTGCTTTCGCCAGTTCAATGAAGGCCTTCCTCAGCTGGCCCATTCTCTGCACCTCTTGGTTGACAAGCAGCCTTTGGCGAATGATCCTCTCACAGAATAACTTATAGCTGACATCAAACGTGGGCTCATTCCTAGAACACATATAAATTAGAAGGAAAGAAATGAATAAGGGTTGTGATTGTGTGCACATACAACAGAATGCAGATTGAATGTTTACTTATATAATGTTAAGTTAGTAGCTCCTTGAAATGCAATTTAATAAATAACTTACTGTTCTTTCTCTGGTGTACTGATTATAACAGCCTTTGTGGTACTGCACCTCCAGAGCCGAGCCACGTTTGTAGGCTTGTCCTGTATGTATTCCATCGTGTAGTGGTGAAATAATGTACCTCTTCGTGCTTGACTGAAGTAATATGCATAAAACAATGTTTGTTTTTTTAAATTTATTAAGACATTCCGGTGTATTTTCTTCGTCTTCCGTACTGCTCGATGAAGGCATGGTGGACGCCATCTTGACAAAAAGCAGCTATCTTATTGGTGTAGCATGATCACGTGTCGAAACGTGCCGGCACTCGCGACCAAGATCCTATTACACTCCGAAGAAACTAGTTTGGCATAAAACATAGACGCACCAAAAATCGACTGGAAAGTCAGCGACGAACTTTTTTTTGGTAGCTAAGCACGACTCTTTCTTTTTTATGAACTAAATATTGTGTAGATGCACGCCTCTGGAGCGGGATTCATTTTCTAAAGGACTTTTCGTGGTTCACCTTGCGGCCTAGTAGCAGAGGTGTAAAAAGTACTGAAATGTTGTACTCAAGTAAAAGTACAATTACTTTGATGAAATTTTACTTAAGTACAAGTAAAATTACCCATCTAAAAATCTACTCAAGTAAAAGTAAAAAGTAGTTCATTTAAAATGTACTTTAAGTAAAAGTTACTTAGTTACTTTCAACAACTTGATGGGGGCCGCTCCTATATAGTGCAAAAAAGGACAAGGGGTCATAAATCCAATACAAAAACTAGTTATTTTTTATTAAAGGAGAATCTTTAGAAATATAAGTGCAATGACATTAAACATGTCAAACATTAAACATGTCAACACAACATTTAAGAACTTTTGGGAGGACATGTCAAGACATGACAGCTAAAATAAAAAGTTAAAATACCGCTGCCCCACTTAAACTTGGGTTACTTTACTTGTGTCCACCTTTAGAGCATTAGTCTACAAACTTCTTGTTGAGTTTGAGCAGCAGCTGATTTTCAAGATGAGTAGAGTTCATCCGGGCTAGCTTTGCATTGAACAGCAATCCAGCACAGCTGAAGAGTCGCTCGCAGGCGGCCGAGGCAGGTAGGCCAGTATTGAGTTTCAGGGACAGTTTTTTGATATTCTGAAAGGCGTTCAGCAGATCCATATTGACTGAGACACAGGCTAGGTACCCTTCTAACTCCCCTGTACCTTCTGGACTTCATTGAGGAAAATAAATCATCTTCATCTGATGAATGTTGTCCAACTTGCTCCAGCCTCCAACATCCGGTCAAGGTGTTGTCTGACATAGACTAGACCTGTAGAATGACAAACAACATTTCTGACAATTAAGTATTGAGCTGCCATCAAGATTCAAGAGTGCATCATAACACAGAAATAGCTATAAATAGCTACTTGAGATGACAGACCTACAGTATACAGAATTATAGCATTATTTTCTATTTCTACATGCATCACAATTCATAATCCTCAATTCTTGCTAACCGGGACCCCTTAGCATGAACATGAAAGACGTGCACGTTGCAAAGCCACCACTTATCGTTATCAATATCTGACTAAACATCGTGATAAATTGCAGATAACGACATACACATTGACTTGTCCAACTGTCTGAAACGCATATTTTGCTTAATGGAGCAAAGCTAACTAAATGACAAAAACGCTGTCTGAACTACAAATGGAAAGGGACAAATACTGTACTTACCAACACATGCTTGCGCAGATTTGAAGATTAATTTGTATAAGCAGAAAGTTCTGACTGACGGATTAGGCACAGTTTACACAGCATATAGCTGTTGCCTCTTTTACGTTGGAAGGCAAACTGCTTGCTGAGATGTGGCCACGGGTTTTCTTCATCTTCTTTAATTTCAACTGGCGGAAAGTTCGGTGCTTCAGCTTGTTGGTGGTCCGCAGCTTGTTGGTAGTCCGCACTATCATCTTCCTCCATATCTATCTCTCGTGACTCGGCACCGTACTGGTGCCTTGCATCGACTCCATCATCCACTCTATGCAGCATCCACCACTGCAGTGAGCATTGTGGTGCGCGATTCCTGCCTTGAACTATGTTTTTTTTTTTTACTCAGTAACGGATGTAATTTCCAATGTAGCGAAGTACAATACTTCAGTCAAAATCTACTTAAGTAAAAGTAAAATTACCGATTTAAAAAACTACTTAAAAATTACAAAGTACACAAAAAAACTACTCAATTACAGTAACGTGAGTAAAAGTAATTTGTTACTTTACACCTCTGCCTAGTAGTCTACATCGCCTGCTGCACCCGTGGTTTGCCTTGACTGGACATCATTCTACTGCATGGTTTCCGTTGGCGAGAGTTTCGCCATCTTCAGCGCGAGGTTGCGTGAGTAATCTGACTTTGAAAGGAAAGCGACACGGGACTGTGTAACATAAGGTGACCAGATTTCTGAGACAAAATCAGGGGACATTTTCAGTTAAGACACGTTAACACCTCCAAAACATGTCATGTTTTTGTCTTTGTAATCAAAAAACGGGGACACTGACTGGGCCCTTATTCATAAAAGCAGTTTATCTTACCCTTGTTCTTGTAAATCGCAAGGGGAATGTCAAACAAAGAGTTTTCTTCTTAAAACTAAACACAAAGTGGCTGAAATGAAGAGTAGTAAAGGTAACAACCTTTTGCCAGATAATAAGAACCAATATCAGTGATAAGAACTTTGTTGACGTCATGCACAAGCTTCCTTGCAGTAGGCCTAACCTCTGTGTTTGGCTGATAAGTGACTGGTCTACACAGATGGGTGGTGTAGGTTTTTCCAGCATAGAAAATGTTAAGGCCATTGAGGCAACTGAATGCATTGTATTCCTATATTCTGTGTGAAAATCAGCTGGAACTATGAACATACAGATCAGGCCCATAGACTCCAGGATCTTTGGAATAGTTTTTTCGGTATAACTATACCAAAAGTGATTTAAGAAACAAACAAACAAAAAGATTCAAAATACATTTCAGTCAAAAATGCAATTAAATCCAAGCAATGTCAAGGTGAGGGAGGGAGATCTGAATAATCTAAAAAATAGTAAGTTCTGTGACACACTACCAGTTGACATATTTGTTGATAAAGAATATGTGAAGTTAATGTGGGGAAAAGAAATTTCATTAGTGTCTTTTTTGTGTTTGTTTTTAAGTAATGTAGGCCTACCATTATTCCAAACTACCTGTAATTGTCTATCTATGTAGCCTAAGCACATGACTCATTTTAAGATTTTAGCACATTGAAACCCACTGCTTAAAATTGAACTGGTGAGACTGTTTTTGCTTCCACCGAACTATCAAAGTTCAAAGTACTTTATGGTCATTGTCACACAAACAACAAGACAGACGTAAGCGGGAAGCGCAACTGGATGTACGGAAAGCGAGTTCAAGGAGTATTTTCTTGCTTTCAAGTGGTTTAATTTATTGACAAGTTGCTAACTACCTCTCAATAGTAACCCAGACTAATGAAACTGAAATGCCATAGTACTGTAGTTAGTATCACTGCTAATGTTAAAAAGTTAACAAAGTTAGTTAGCAAGTAGAGCTGTGGCTGACACCTGACCTACAGATAGCTGCTGCTTAACACTCACATTGTTGCAAATTGTAGATCTTAGGCTACATACATATTATACGTTAAATAATATGACATAGATGATAAACAATAACACTTACAATAGACACCGTTCGCTAATCGCCTATCCCAATGCTATCCTGTCCTGTACTCGATTTGCCAGAGCTAGCTGGCTGAATGAATAAATGAATGGACGCGATCTCTCTCTGAATAAAAAAAGTAGAAGCTTAGGGTAAAGATTCTACCGCGCTGCATATTCCACCAATCAAAATACTACAAAGATGGGCATTCTAGAACATCTTTGAGCTCTGAGCTAGAGCTTGTCCCCCTGGCTGCTGGCTGGCTTGCTTGAGCCCATGGTGTGTAGGCTACGCAACTAAACGTTTGGTCATTGTTTTCTTTCTTTCTTTTTTTTTATTTGTATCCCGGGTCTGTTGTTGGTCATAGTGAAAACCGGGGACATTTCCGGGGACAGGCCACAAAAAACGGGGACTGTCCCCGGAAACCGGGGACGTCTGGTCACCTGGTCAGCCTGCGCAAACTATTTGGTTAGCCTACTGACACAGTTCACTACTATTGGATTATACAATGTGCACCAACGAGACGACTGGGCCCCAACGTATTTAGTATCCAAGCGCTTGGTTAGGATAAGAAGTTGTCATTCTGTTTTCATTTGAACTGTCACATATGGGGTATTGGTATATATTATTGCATACTGTGTTCCTTTAAGAGACAAATCGATATTTTATTTTGGACAAAAAAAAGGTAATTGATTGGTGAACTTGTTGTGGTTATAAACTTGTGGTGTTTAATTGTAAATTATCAAGCATCTAGTATTCAATTCATTTTCATGAAGTGTATGAAAGAGGTTTGCACCAAGTCTTATTTGAAGTGTGCATTTGATGTTTAATGCGCTGGACTGTATATATATGGGCCATTCTA
The DNA here is from genome assembly GCF_900700415.2 of Clupea harengus. Classification (NCBI taxonomy): domain Eukaryota; kingdom Metazoa; phylum Chordata; class Actinopteri; order Clupeiformes; family Clupeidae; genus Clupea; species Clupea harengus. The sequence goes on along the minus strand of NW_024879799.1, from coordinate 38,142 downwards.
CCGAATTGGTGCAAAGTGTGGTCCCACAACAAGAAAAACTTTTTACAAAACAATTACGTATTTAGACATAGATATTTACTAAGAATATGTTATGGTCTATTTAAACCCAAGACATTAAATGAGATAGGGATAAGCTAAATATATACAAAATCATCATTTATAGGGTACTTTCTATTGGGAAGTAGCTGTCCCCAACCCTGACATCTAAATTTCAATTTCTGTAAATAAAGCTTTTTAATTTTTTTTGATTTTTTTCAATGATCTAATTTCAAAGATCTTTATGATTAAGTTTAAACAGAACTTGGAAGATTTAGATTTATTGTGGGTTTAATTTAAAAAAAAGAAACTATGCTCAAAAAATCATGTCCATAGTTTTCATGTCACTACCGAAACACAGGAGTTTTAGTCCATTGGCTGAGCCTGGTTTTTAGCCACACCCCTGTATTTATAACCAGGCAGTGATACTGCATCCCTGTCCCTCATGGCTGAATGGTAAGTAGCTAGATCCCATACTTTTGATATAACTGTGTTCCAAAGTCTGAAAATCAGTGTGTAACCTTAAGAATGGTCACTACCAAAAAATACTCTTCAGAGAAGGGAAGGAAACACAATCTGAACAAGTTAATAATAATACTCTTTTACCATAGTGTATTACTATGTTTCGGTAGTGACAATTTTTGGGAGAGGAAACACATTCTGAAAATACAACATAAAAATTGACGGTTCTTTTACTAGAAATGTGTGCTTTAGATATGGTTCAATATACAAACGGACAAAGTTTTGGGAATAAAACATAAACATTTTCAAAATATTTCCAACCTGACTTTGCACCAATTCGGTAGAATGGCCCATATACATGTTTTGTTTTTGTGTTTCTGAATCCATATTCAACCAAAACCCCCTCTACAAGTTAACAAACAAGGGAACAATAAATGTTGTTATGTTCAAAGTCCCTTACATGGTTGTAAAGTGCTTTAGTTAGTATAGGCTGCATCTGTCACTAATTTAGGAACGTAAACATTAATAATAGTTCTGGGGAGTTACATATTTTCTACCAGGAACACTGGTTAAGTAATTCTTCAGTGGAGGCATCACGCTAGTTAACAATAGTTACATTTATCAACCTCTGAGCTTTCTAGCTCTAACTGGTAGACAGGAATTTCAGTCACATCATCATTCAGCTAGAAACCCAGGATCCTGTTTATGCTATACGAGTGTGACCTCAGTGTGTTAGAACACCGGGAAAAAGGGGTTAGAGATACATTTAGCAGGACCTGCTCGGGAAAACCCTACCTGTTCTCTCCCTCGCCTCTCCTCCTGACTCTCTCTCTCTCTCTTCAGGATAAACTGTCTGTTTCTTTCTCTCTCCTGTCTCCCTTGGTGAATTAAAACAAATGATTACAAAAGTCTAAATAACTAATTTATAATAGAATATGTTGGATAATTTCTGTGAAAAAGGTGATCCATCCATCAATCATTACATTTCAGCATAGTAAAACTGTCAATGCAGTATGACTGCCAATGTCCCCTAATTTAGCATCTCCTTCATGGCAGTAAACCTACCTCTACCAAGGTCGTAGGGAGTAGGGCAAAGGTGACCTCACTGAAATAATCCTGCTAATGTTGTGTAACAATGTTAACAATGTTAAATCTAAACAAATTGTGTAACAATGTTAAATCTATCTCTAGGGATCTGGTACCTCAGTGGCCAATAAACACAGGCGGAAGGGGCAAATACAATAATAAAGGAATGTATTAACAAGCCTATAGTAAAATTGTATAGAAATAGGAAACACTGCTTGCAGTACCGACAGCAAAGACAACTGACTCCAAGCCCAAAGACAAAAGGTGAAAGGAAAATAATCAAATCAATTAATCAAAGCAAAGTAAATGAAAACCATCAATAAGATCACAACAAAAAAATGTGAACTAAACGAGCCAGTCTCTTCACACAGATAACACACAACAATATCCTGAGCTGGGCTACAACACAGCAAACGTGTACAGCGAGGTGGGCTGGAGACGTGTATGCAGTGGCAGGCTACGCAGCGTATCGTTTAGAAATAGAGCCAGCAGACAGAAAGAAAACACAAAAAGAAAGAATACATTTACCCAGGTGGGAAGTGCGAGGGTCGGGACTATGCGTCGCCTGTCACTTAGTCAAAATACAGCGACCCGGATCATACGGTAGGCTATCCCTTCACTGTTACCACTGTTACCAGATACCAAGCTCACCCATCAAGGTGTAATGGCGTTTGCCGGCTTGCTCTCCCGACTCTCGCAATTCCCAGTCAAAAGCAGCTGCCCTGTCACCCGAGTTTCCCTTCCTTTTTTTTTTTTTTAACTTTATTGCCCATGATGATCATTACAGGCAATTTTTCAACATCAATCATAAAATAAAAAGACACACAAAACAAAACAAAACACCTTACGGTTGGGCTTTTAGTCATCACATACGTTGAATACATACAGTAGGGTCATTTTACAGAGATACATCACACGTTAGGCGGATTGATATTCTTAATTCAGGTAAAGAATGACAGGTGTCCACCTTCGTACGAATATAGGTACTTTTAGCTGAAGGATAGCAGTAAGATTTTCCATTGTATTGACCTGTCTGACTTTTTGTATTCATTGAGCTATTGTAGGAGGGCTAGGCTTCATCCAGTTAATAGTAATCATTTTTTTAGCAATCATCAACAAAATATGTAACATATAGCACTGGTCCTTAGTAAACAATTCTTCCTGTGTTTTGTCCAGTAAAAAAAACAAAGGGTCCAGGGGAATATCAGTCCCAAAGATTTTTTCCAACTCTTCCTTGATGCCTTTCCAGTATGTCTGTATCACGGGACAATCCCAGAATATGTGGGTATGGTCCCCAACCATACCACAATTTCTCCAACATTTGTCAGTGGCATTATTTTTAAACACTGATACTTTCAGAGGAGTCCTAAAGAATCTTATCTTCACCTTCCAGTCAAATTCTTTCCACATCTGACTACCAACCCCCTTGTGACACGCAGTACAAATATCTTCCCATGTGTCATCATCTATAGTTGTGTTAAGTTCCATTTCCCATTGTCCTTTAATATGTAAAGTGTTATCTGATGTGTCTATCATTAACCTTTTATACATACAAGACACTTGGTGTTTTGTTGACACAGTTTGCTGAAAACTAAGTATGAAGTGGATCTCAATATTAATAGGGTCTCTTTTAATACTATCCCAGTCTGTGTGCTTTGTAATGTAGTGTCGTATCTGTAGATATCTATATAGGTCACTTGAGGGCAAGTAAAATTTGTCTTGGAGTTGTGAAAAAGATTTTAAAGTATTTCCATCAAATAATTGATTCATAATTTTTAGGTCCTTTTCAGCCCATCTTCTGTAGGTATTATCAACCAAAGATGGGAGAAACTCTGTTTCCTAGTATGGCCATTGCCCTTGACAAGGCTACAGACCCCTTTAGTTGCTTTTGGACATTGTCCCAGACCTTTAGTGTGTTTTTGACCCATATGTTATCTATTTTGATTTTTTTCTGAGACTGCTGACTTGAAATGGAAGAGTAGATATTGATATCCCTGGTAAAGAGTTCTGTTCAATAGATACCCACCCAGTCTCCTCATCCTTGACCATCCACGCCACTATTGCTCTAAGCTGGGCTGCCCAGTAATACATTTTTAGATTAGGTAGACCCAGTCCTCCTTTCTCTTTGCTTGTCATCAATATTTTCAGACGGATTCTGGGCCTCCTGTTTTGCCATATGAATTTAGATATACGTTTTTCAAGCAGCTTAAATGTGGATTGTGGAACTACAATAAGCAGAGATTGAAACAGGAAAAGGAGTCTCGGTAGGATATTCATTCTCACCGACTCTATCCGACCCAAAAGTGACAAGGGCAATACATCCCATCTGGTAAGATCTTGATTGATCTCTCTAACCAGTCTGTTATTGTTGTGTTGGTTTTGGAGTGAGAATAACACCCACATATCTAAATTCCTGCTTAGATCTCCTGAAAGAGACCAACTCATCTAATTGTGAAGACCATTCACCAGTTATCATCATGGCTTCAGATTTGTTTGCATTGATCTTATATCCTGACACAGCACTGTAATCATTTAAGCCAGTGGTTCCCAAACTTTTTACAGTCCCGTACCCCTTCAGACATTTAATCTCCAGCTGCGTACCCCCCCCCCACCCCCCCCCACCCGTTGAAAAAAAAATGTTTTCCTTTTCACCTTTTATTTTAATTCCGTTTTAATCCGTTTCGGCTCATTTTGTTCACCCAGAGGTAGATTGATGGCTTAAAATGAGTGAATAATATGTGCCACAACTGACCCAAACCTTCTAAGGTTGTTGTTTGCCAGCCATCGACAGAACAGAAGACAGAGAATTCATTTGACAGGCTACGGAGGTCTGTGTTGAATAGGGGGGCGTGGCCGGAGCGGAGTTCAGCACAGACGTGACATTTTCTCAGTGGTTTTGTTTTCTAATTAATGCTTGTTCATCGTTGCGATCGTTGTTGTGTTTTTAAGAAAGAAATACAGCCTTGCAGGACAAAATACAGGGGAATTTGGGTGATTTTGATGCACAAAATTATGTTTCCGTCTGAAAGTTGCAATTCTGTTTCAAACGGTACATTCTGCGAATTCCGTCCGTTTTCTGTTATCGTGGAAATTTTCTCCCCGCGTACCCCCTGAACCACTTCGCGTACCCCTGGGGGTACGCGTACCCCAGTTTGGGAACCGATGATTTAAGCTATTTAGAAGTGCAGGAATAGAGACCATGGGGTGTTCTAAGAATAATAGTATGCCATCTGCGAATAAAGCTAGTTTATGTTGAATCATTCCTTCGTCGGATATGCCTTGTATGAGGGGATTGGTTCTTATTCATTCTGCTAGTGGCTCAATGCTCAATGCGAATAGAGAGGGGGACATAGAATCTCCCTGGCGGGTACCACGCCCCAGGGGGAAGAAGTTGGGGCAATGACCGTTTACTCTGACTTTGGATCTAGGGTTTTTATAAAATATACCAATCCACTTGACAAATGCATTATTGAAGCCCATATATCTGAGGGTCTGCTGGAGAAAGGTCCAGTCAACCCTATCAAATGCCTTCTCAGCATCTAAGCTGAGAAGCATTGAAGGAGTATCCCTTTTGGCTGCACTTGCTTGTAAGTTCAGGGCTCTTCTGACATTATCAACGCCCTGGCGATTATTAATGAAACCGGTCTGATCTGGTTTCACAAGTTTATGTATGTAGTTCTTCGCTATAATTGAGGTAAGTATTTTAAGATCTACGCATAAGAGGCTGATTGGACGATAGGATGCACATTGGGTTGGGTCTTTATTATCCTTATGGATGACACTTATTATTGCTTCTGACCACGACCCAGACGGGTCCTCCTTTGTTAGTGCATAGTTATAAACTTTGCATAAAACTGGGGTCAGCTCATTCACATATGCTTTGTAGTATTCTCCTGAGAAACCATCACTACCTGGAGATCTATTATTTTTAAGTTTTACGATATTTTCTCTGATTTCTTCTTCTGTAATTGGTAAAGACAGCATGTTTGCCTCTTCTGATGTTAATTTTCAAATTAATTTCAAAAGAAACTTGTAATACAAAAAATGTTACTTTTCATGGGTACTTTCATTGTGTAAAGTTTCATTTTGATAGGAGTAAAGGAAAAAATAAAATTTTTGAGGTGTATTTTTGCCATGCATTATTAGCTAACATCTCAGATTGATGAGAATTAAACATATTTCCTCAACTACGATTTCTTAGGACTTTTAGTATGTTGTTCTGGACACCTCATAGAAATGATCTATGCTGAAAAAAATTATTTAACAATTAGTCGCTAAAACGCTATTTTGCCTGGACTAATTGTTACTTCCGTTCCAAACCGCAGTTTGCAGGAAACTAAAAGATAGATGCCGCGAGGCCATATCAAGTTAAAAGTCCCGTAACGCACATGTAAATAAACACACATCTTATTATCCCCAAATAACACAAAAGCCCCACTCAGTACCCCTTACATCCCTTCCCACTTTGCAATAGCCATGTCCTCATGGCTGTTTAACATTACACTTGGTCGATGAAGCGGTTAGGGATGAGTTGATCTTCTAACAAGTTCTTCTGAAGACTGTATGTCCCCAATAGTCGTCGTGGCTGATTGTTGCTGAAAGGTCTGACGGCCATCATGTTCTAATGTTTGTGGGGCAGCGGGCCTTGTTAGAGTAGTTTGTGGGAGGAGGTCATTCTTCTGAACAGGCATGGGAGTTAACTGGACACTGGTGGGCGAAGTTGGAGCTGTGGCAGCAGTTGGCTCATGGTTCAGTGAAGTGGTCAATGCAGGTGGCATGGTACAGCGGTTGTCGTTCGTCACAGATGTGGCAGGTCGATCATTTGAGGAGCGGTCATCACTCAGCAAGGCGCGGTGGTGGTGTTGTCCACTGGATCGGGCATCGTGTTGCCTGACAAGAGGGCTGATGGACCTGCAAAAGACATATTACCACACAACAAGCCTAGTGGCTCAACATTGGTTACTGGGGATGGTACAGTGGGTAGTTTGTTAGATTTAACAGATACAGGGCATGGTTTCATTAGATTTCTGTGTAACACCATTTCTCTACCCTGCCCTTTTTCAGATTTTACCACATAAACGGGTATGTCAACATTGGGTTGTTTAACTATGACATATGGTTTGTCTTCCCAGTAATCGGTCAGCTTCCCATGAGGTCTAACACCCCGTCTTTTCAACAAAACCCTCTCCCCAGGAAGTAAAGGCAAATTAAAAGGACAGGTGTCATACAATTTCTTCTGCTGTGCTTTGACCTTTTCTGCCTGCTGTTGTGCCGTATGATGAGCATAAGACAATCGACGGTGGTATGCACTCACCCATTCAGGTATAGAATCTGACATCTCTGGGGGTGAGGTTCAAGGCCACATCAAGTGGAAGCCGTGGGTGCCACCCGAGAAGAAGATAAGAGGGCGTGTGAGTTGTGGCGCTATGTACAGTGTTATTATACAAGAAAATCAATTCTGGGAGGTAAGATGGCCACTGTGATTTCTTGTCATTTTCCAAGGTGCCCAACAATTGCAAAAGAGTGCGGTTCATTTGTTCACAACCCCCATTTCCCTGGGGGTGATAGGGAGTGGTATGAGTATTCTTAGCTCCGTACAAGGCGCAGAGCTGTTGCATCACATTTGCTTAGAAATTAGGACCCTGGTCGGCATACATTTGTTTTGGGCAGTCGAAAAAACGAATAACATTTTCCCACAATACTTTTGCTGTGGTTGTTGCGAATTGATCACGCGTTGGTACAGCCCAGGCATATCCGGTGAAGGTGTCTACCATCACCGACACATTCTGGAATCCCTGTGTGGAAGGGGGTAATTTCAGAAAGTCTAATTGGAGTATTTCCAAGGGAAATGACGTCATGATCGGGACAAGGGGGGCTTTCGTCTGGGTGGTAGGGGCTTTGCGCAGAACTCACCGTGGGCAGGATGTCACACATCTTATTATCCCCAAATAACACAAAAGCCCCACTCAGTATCCCTTACAGTTGTATTGTGTTGTATATGTACACATATTGGAGCACCCTGTGGAACAGCTTGAGACAGATACAGCCACAACATAGGTACTTGACTAGTGAATTTGATTAACAATGAATCCACCTCACGTAAAGCTGAGTGAATGTATGGATCTCAGTTGTCGTCAGCTCTATTCTCATTCAACAAAATATCTGAAATGTAATAAATGTGGCAGAGGACATTGTGGGGGAAAATGTGGGAGTCTAACATTCAATATATGATTATTTCCATCGAATCAAGCTGAAACGAAACCACAACCAAATGGACTATGATGAGAAGAGGAGGTGCATGAATGTTAATTGAAAATTAGCTTCAAAACAAACAGCTCTCAGGCACTCCGTCTTAGCTGAGTGTCACGGCTGTTGCGACCTGTCATAACAGTGAGTGTTTTTGCCATCACAACTGCAAATTATCCAGCCCTGGGGCAGTTTGTTGTCAAAAACGTGAAAAGAGTTAATCCTGGAAACCTGGAAACAAGGTAGAGGGACTCCATACTGAAACAGACACATTTTCAACACGAGCACGTCTGCATATGTTTTAAAATGATACTGAGACAATCACATGCAACAAGCACAGATACCCAACAGACAAACACACAAGCACACGATAACACATGCGTAAAAGGGCTTAAAGAAGCAAAAATGTCATATATGTGCACGCCCGGGTCTGTGGTCAACACGTGTTCCGATGTGTCCAAAAGACACCAAAGAGCACTTACTGTACAGCCCTGTAAATGGTTGCAGAGAAGAATAGGGTGCTTTTTGATGTCAGCACTGCAGACATCTACACTGACAAGAATCCAGTTGGCTCAGCTTTGCGTTTACCAAAGGTGAACTGTAAATATTCACAGACAAAATGTTTTTTCAAGCATTGATGTTCTGCAGCAGGTCATCCTGTAATACATTAGTGTATAATCCTGTTTTTTCTTTATTGATTTATTGATACATGAATTTCATTATATTTGCCGTCATAGGCTTTAGAAGCTCATCCCTCATAGCTGCAGTCTGAGTCAATATTGAAGGCTTGACCTGTGGTCCTTCTGTGGTCAACTAATCTTAGACCAACAACCTTTATCTTTATCAATGTTCTTCACAGATGCAATTCAGAACCTGTTTTTAACTCGGTGTTACACAGAGCAGGAAAAAGAGAGACAGAGGGAGAGAATAAATGAGTAAGGACAGTGACGGTATGGCTCCGGAGAAATTACACAGACTGGATTTGAAGCCATGATGCTATGCAAGCATTGGGGCTTTACACATGTCACATGCACTACAGCATTATGGTGTACTATTGTTTATTGATCACATTATGATATTCTATTAATCAATGCAGCTTATTCATCATATTAGCAGCAAGATAGACATAAACCCTGGATATCACCATCCAGGTGTTAGAAGCCAAAGACAAAAAATGGAAGTAATGGTTGAGCATATAACTAAAGTTGTTGGTCAAACCTACAAATAAGTAATGGATAATGTAAAGTTTGCCGGTCATTCTTGAAAAATAAATTCTGACAGGACGAACTAGATTCTGATGTGCAACACAATAAGACTATACATTATCCTGCTTATTATACAGTTACTGGCCTAATGTCTATTTTTTAATGATTTGGTTGCCATTACATGGCTTGTGCTGAGAAAAAAATAGTTCCTCACACAAATACAACTTTAAAGTTTCAGGTGCGTAGCATGTTACTTTCTGACTTCAAGTTACAATTAATTTCCGGGGTACTTGCCGAATGTAGAGCATTACTTGCATTCAATAGAGCATTCTGCAGCTTTGTAAAGGGCCTTATAATAAATACTCTAAAGTCATTAGGGCACTCACTCAAGGTCAGAGATATACTGTGAATGCACACAGGATGTTCTCCCTTTCGTGTCCTTCCATCAACTGCTGTGGCCATGGCATATTTTACAATGTACCATGACCGCACCCTTATTATTTACTTCATGAACCAAAGGCACTAGGTAGTAATCAAAAGAGCTGCAAATGAGCAGCACTCACAGAAAGCCTATGTGCTTACATTGGAGGAAACTGCAGAACTGAGACAGACCAGGGACATATCAAGGCTGAATTTAGACCAGACCAGACCAGGTCCAGTGACAGCTCCAAATACAGTCCAATCAATCAATTAACCTGCCAATGAATATATATCTTTCACGCTACACCAACATTTCCTGTCAAATCAGGTGTGACTAGATAACACTATACTCCATGTTCTGGGCAGGCTTTGTAGCACCTAATGTCTGAGTATTCAAGCACGTTGCCAGGTGAGTCTCGGGAGTTTTGTTTCAAATATGTTTCCATGTACCTCGACCTCTGAGTCTTACAGGCACACTTTAGGTGATATACTGTGACCTTCAGAGCTCAGCTTCCTCTCACATGGAAATTTTCTTTTGTGTTTAAGAGCTGACACACGGATGTGTGCTCGCAACAAACAAACAAACAAACAAACAAAAAGCATGGAAGTATATATACCTTATGCGCAGGCTAGTGCGTATACACATGCTGTGACTGTGTGGCCTTTCCTGTTCTTTCACATCCTCCTTTTCCTCACAGAACCGGAGAACCCTTTGAAGTTTTCCTTGTACACGTTCAGACAAATCAATACTGTGGTTCTTATGCTCCCTCCAGAAACCTATTTTGTATGCTTCTTGTAACACTAAACTGAGACACCGTCAACCATTAATAAGGAGTCTATCTGATTAACACACTGAGTCACATATTATTTACTCTTAATTAAATCCATCATCATGGATCATTTCCTATTGATATCATGCGTTAATAAAGTGAGTTCATATGTCAATTTTTGACTCCTAGTATGCAAAGGAACCACTCCTTTCGGGTCCATGTTCTGGATGTCCTCCCTCGGCCCTTCTGTAATAAGAGTTAAATTATATCACACTGCTGATCTGCAAAAATAAAAAAAATAAAAAGATGTGGATCAATGACACAGACTTTTATAAACAGTTATACAAGATCATTCATGTTAAGTATGCCTGTTGTTTTTAAATGTCTGTTCTTACTGTAATTGGGGAGGCAGCATAAAGAAGAGGGATGCGGGGCGACTGGACAGGCTGGTGAAGAAGGCGGGAGCTGTTGTTGGCACTGAACTGGACTGCCTCACAACAGTGGCGGAGAGAAGGACCCTGAGTAGGTTGCTAACTATCTTGGACAATGTCCACCACCCACTACACAGAACTCTCAATGGACAGAGGAGCATATTCAGTGGCAGACTCCTGTCACTGTCATGCTCATCGGACAGGCTGAGGAGGTCCTTTGTCCCCAGGGCCATTCAGCTTCATAACGCCACGCAGAAGGGGGGGGGGGGGGGGTGGTCTTCCCTGCATGAGTCTACCTCAGTGTGCCCTCCCCTTCTCATCTCATCTAATTTCATTATATACCAACCCACTGTCCATCCCTTTACTGGCTCTACTAGCCCCATGCACAGACTTAACCACTTATATATTCTGCACTATCACTTTGCTCTTTGCACTATCCACACAAGCACAAGAACACTATTTTTTTTTGCACTATCCACACCAGCAGCACAAGAACACTTTGCTCCTGGACATCGACACTGTCACAACCATTGCATTCTGTACCATAGGGTCAGACCCATTCTTGTATCTGTGAACACCCCTACTCCATGTGAACATGTTCTCCCTATGTATACGTGATTTATGTATGTATGTCGGTGAGGTGTATAAGTGTATAAGTGTATAAGCCACTGGATGACCTAAATTTCCCTCTGGATTAATAAAGTATCCATCTGTCTATCTATCTATCTAATTACAGATACAGGCAACAGGGAAATAGGGCATAGCCCCACCTGCCTGCGGCAGAAAAAAGGTTTATATATCTATTCTATTCTATTTATATTATAAAGGTTATATTCTATGGTGATAGAGACAACTCTCAAATATCCTCTCTTAGCTCACCTTACGTTTATGACATAAGCTGCTTTCGACATTAGCAGCAAATTCTCTGGCATCTCCAACCATTTGCCCATGTCTTCTTCTTATACCGACTCATAGTACGTTTACAAAATTTTGTTAAAGTTGCAGCCATCTTGGAGAGAGTTTGTGAACTTCTTGCAATCCCATTTTGCATCATGTCAAGTTGTCTGAGGTGCAAACTTGGTAGTGAAGGGAATAACATATAACCCTACTTGCTACTAGTAGCAACAATTACATACATTGTTATTAATGGCAAATGGCCTACTGCATTTTGTAGTTGCAAGGATAACACTGTAGATTTACTGATAAATAAATGTCATCCATGAGGACAAGGTAATCTTTGAATTCTGAAAGAGTGACCCTCTTTTTACCTGCTGCAATTTCTTCCTCTGGCTTTTATGTCTGGATTACCAGACCCAACCCACCATTGAAAGCTGTCTGATGTATTCCATCATCTTTTTTTCTTCATCTTGATTGTAGGTCTGACATTTCATCCTTCTTGCTAGCAGTCCTTTTTTTCTGAAGCCATTTTCTGAGCCTTGCAGTAGTCCTCTTTCTTGGGTTTTGAATCACCAAAAGTAATCACTGTTGTCAAATTCATGCTTTTTTCAACAAAGATGTTGAAAAATATAATGCATAAAAGCAACATCCCTATGCGTGAAGTTCTCAGCTTGACTACTAGACCAACAAAGCATCAGGCCAGGAGGTAGCACAAGTGTCCCAATAAAGTTGCCAGTTTTTTGTCTAAATTTACACTAAACTGAATTTAAACACCCAATGCACTTCCTGTGATCATTCCAATTTAATATTATACTGAAGAGACTAGGTTTCTTGAAAAAAAAATGTGACTATCAATAAGACAGGTGATGTAGCCTCTCATTCACACAACTTTCAATTCTACTTTTTAAAATAGATACACAATTTCACGTTTTTTATCAAATGTATTATTTACCTGTGTTGTTGTCCATTTATTAAGTTGTTTATTCTGTAAGACATTTATTCATTTACTCACAAACTCAGTGCTTGCCTTAACGTCAGAAAAAGCAGGAACAGTGGACAGCAGTGAATCTGGCAACCCTGCGTCAGACGTTTTGGCAACAGTGAAGATATACAAGATCCACCTAAGCTTCGTATTCAGTTTAGGGGAGTGCTCTGGGTGGCTGTGCTTAAAGTATGGCCTGTGTGCACAGATGAGAAAGACTGGACAGAACAGCACCAGACAGATGTGCGTGAAGAAGGCAGTCTTGTTACGTTTGTTACCGTCATGACAAGCCATGCAAGCAAGAATGAAAAGTAAGCGAAGAATTTGTAAATGACCAGCTAAAAACAGCTCTGATGTATACAGCGCTTGGCTTTCATTGTAAAGTAACCTGCTACTACTCAATTTGGTTGTGCTAGCGGGCTAACGTTTGCCTAGCACTATAAATGCAATGTTAACTTCATCAAGGCTTGGGTAAAGTAAGCCAACGGAAAACGTTGCAAGCTCCGTCCAGCACTTTGGCAGTTAAGTTCGTTACTTGAGCTTTTCTCAGCTAATTCAGTTATAATTTAGTTAGTGTTGGCTCAGGTAAATATAAAATGTAATATCAACTTGTGGTACGTACAGTGTGGCTATGTGATCCTGAAATTATATAACTCGTAATAGCATAGACAGAGGTAGCGTTAGTCATAGGAGTAGCATACGAAATGTTTGGAGTTGGAACTTTTGCTTATATTGGACATAGAGAACATAGTCCATCTATTAACATGCACAATTGCAGTTGTAGTGATAAGTCCTAAAAAGTAAAAGAAAAAAAGCCAGACAACATCATCAGAGATAAATCCTAGAACAATCATTAATACTAACTGAAATAATTCTTACTCAGTAACTGAACCATGATTGATACAGTGACGATTGGAGGAAAAAAAGAATGTAAGAAAAGTGCCTGTTAAGAACTTCAGAAGCTGAAGTTGCTGAACAGCCACTTTATCGGACACCTACAGCATCCCAGCAGGCTTTCGTAGCTGAGCCTTCAATGACTTCAAACCACTCCAGCTCAGATACATCAGAGTCAGACCTCTTGCCAAAGAAAAAGAAGGACAAGAAGTAGAAGAAAGATATCAAAGGCTGATGATTTCAGAAGAGGTACTGTATGTATGTGCTGGTTATATAATTCATGCAAGTTATTACGTTACAGGTGTATAGTATGTAGGGTTGCAAAGGGGCGGAAAGTTTCCGGTAAATTTCCGGAAACTTTCCATGGGAAGTTAAGCTCGGGAATTTGGGAAATTTTGAAAAAAAATGTTTTTGCAAAAGTTAGCCTATAACGCTAAATGGCAGTTGTAAATCAGCCAGATTGGAGTGCAGCCATGTTCTATAGGGCTGAATTTGTGAGAAATCGTGGTGATTGCGTTCACATCCATTCTACAGACACCCTCGGATTTAAATAAATAGAATACGAGAATATTTTTATCATAATCAATTACGTTTCACATTTATAGTCATGATTCTACGAGGCATTGTGATGTCCTAAAATAAATAAAATCACTACACGAACACTGCAAATGGCAGTGGATGAATAAATAAAGACTAAACTTAATCGCGTGGATATAGCCATAGTGGAATAGAATGGACACATCTATATTCTGCAACAGTACCTCCACCTCTGCACCGGTGAAGTTAGGTATCCGTGTGTTGTTATGTAAAGATTAAGTGAACTGCATTACCCAGAATGCACTAGGCATACAAGCTGTAGACGTGATGGTTACATGTTGAAAGTCGCTCCAGTAAAGTTCGCGCAAAACCCATCATGCACTACACAGCATAACAGACTGGTGTTCGCTTTCCGCTTTGACATTATTTTGATCAGTCCCAAGTTTCTTTCTCGTTGCCTGTGGATTCTGTGTATTCTGCACACGTCGCTATGCCCTTATAAGGAGCTGGCAGGGCATTTATATATGCAAATTCAGGTGTACGAGAACATATGTTCAACTTAAGAATCAGTGCACAGATAAGACCACTGGCGGTTTAAGAAAAAATGTCCAGGCATTCATGAATCCGGCGGAGATCTTATCTTAGGTTGGTCTTTCAAAGAAGATATTTAAGAAGACACGAAAATGTTCGAGAATGAGGCCCATTGTCCCTATACTAACCCTAGTATAAATAATTCCCGTATATTCCTGTTAATTCCCATGGAAAGTTTCCATTTTGCAACCCTAATAGTATGTATAAAATGCCACACAACTTGATATAAACATATAATCATATTCAATTGAATGGTTTATTTAAAGCAACAGTAAGGGCTTTTGGGAACTCCAAGATACAAAATAGCCATGCCTTGCAGACATCAATAACAGCTACCTTGCTAACTGATGTATTATGTTGTTCTTACATATTTGCAGTTTGATTGGGCCATGACACAAAACTGCACAGGAAATAGCCTGGGCGGCAGGTGGTGACGACAGGTGGGTTTGTTATATACCCATATGCAATCAAAAATAATTTGAGGATGTTTTGAAAATTAATTCCATTAAAAAACGTGCCTCCAAATGTTAAGAAACCTGCATAATGTCCCTTTAAGGTTAGAATGGATTCAGTCCTAAAAGGCCCTAAAAGTAACTCAACCTCATGTATTGGTGTTGGTGGTAGTTGTGTGCTGTATTTTTTTTTATTCATGCATGCATGTATCTCTCTGTGCATTTATTTCAGTTAGAACTGAAGAGTCAATCTTGAGATATAACATGATGAGTCCTCAAACCTGTCAAAGGTGGATCTACAAAGGCAGATGCCTATATCAGCATGAAGGTGGAACGAAACACAACTATCAATCAAGCTCTGATTGCAGAGCTGACAGCAGTCAATCCTGAGATGTTTAGGGTAATGAGAGCGGGGTAAGTGTTACTGTACCTAAACTTTGTGAAACAGTATGATAGTAGTTCTAATGGGATACATTTCGTCAAATGCTTATTTGAGATTGATTTGCTTTTACTCCATGTTGTATGCATGGAGTGCAAGGATAATGGTCTGTCAGATGACAGATATATACGTACATACATGCTCTTCAACATATATAAAAGTATGATTTTTCCTCCAAAGACACTACCTGCCAGCCCTGCACTTGCTGGGCATCCCCAAGCAAAAACATCAGCTGGTGAGCCGCTATTCAGAGTGAACTTCTCAAAGTACAAGGGAGAATGCACAGCAAAGCCAGCGAAAGCTAAACCAACTTTCTGTGAGTGTTACAAGCTTTTATCGAAAATTCCACAAAGTCAAACAATACAGACAGCCATTATACAACGAGCGAACCATAAATAACAAATACAATTGTCTATTAAAGGCCTTCATAATAAATATAATGAAATAATAATAATGAAAATAATATTAATACTAAAAAGTGAAAATGTCCAAAACTGCAATTGGATTATTTACAAAAAAACTGTAAAAAATGTTTTTGTCTTCGACAAGGTTTTTCTGGACCCGGTGAGCTGGCTCGTTAGCATTTAAAAGAACAGGCACTCAAAACAGGTCGCTCTGAACAGGGCTGTTTTTGACAGGATGAGATGTGTGCTATTTTGCTTGGTCCTATTTTGACCAAAGTCTCATACAGACATTTCATTAAGACCTCAACTTGTGGAAAAATGGGCATACAAATGACTCCTTTAAAAAAAAAAAAAAAACATTGCTTCGTCTTGGTCAAATGCTATGTTATAAGAAATGTTTTTTTTTGGGTGACAAAAGTTTGCAAGCCAGCATGATTTCATCAGTGCTTTAGTTGGTGTAGTCTGATGTTAACATCACCTAAATGTGTTAGCTCGAAAGTTTTAGACAACCTATCAGATGGGTTAATCAGGAATAAAGAAAATGTGTTGTAAATTTAATAGAGTTCATTGAAGTATTTGTTGTGTGCATGTGTGGTAAACATCACACTGCCAAGGCTTGTTTTATTTAGTCAATTTATGTCGATGTCAATTTGTAAATGCTTCTCACCGCAAATTAATATATGCTATTCATTTAGATTAATTAATCACAAAATTGACAGCCCTACTATGGACATAAACATTTATATATAAACATCTATTTCCATGTGACCTTGAATGATGACCTGACCATGTAAACAGGCTGTTGTACGCTGTAGTCAATTAAAATGGCACACTTTAGGCCATTTGCTTAAGTAAGCCTGTGATAAGTGAGAACAAAGAGAATATCTATGTCCAATGATATCATTAATTACCACTTTGGCAACTCTCTTATGCATCACATTTACATGCTAATAGCCCTGGTAATTATTTGCACTTGCAAATGAATTAAAAAGCTGAGGGGAAATTGTCCAGAAATAATGTCTTTGCCTGCACTGGTCCCAAAGCAATCAATTAGTGGCATGGTGGCTCCGGTGCTTGCACTGCCGCCTCACAGCAAGAAGGTCCTGGGTTCTTTTCCTGCATGGGGTGCTGTTGGTACTGGGGGGCAGGTTCTCCCCAGGCCTTCAGTGCTCAGGTGGGCTATCTCCCTGGCCTTTCTGTGTGGAGTTGTTGCATGTGCATGTTCTGCCCGTGTTCACAAGGGGTTTCCTCCACTAAGAACCCCAACAGAAAAACATGCAGAAGAACAGAACACTCTCCTGTCCGTCCCTGACCAAGACGGACGGATCACTTGACTTGGTCCCCGGGCGCCTAAAGGCTGCCCACTGCTCCTGAGGACAGTCCGGGATGGGAAAAATGCAGAGAAAAAATTCACTGCGACCTCGGCCTGTGTGTGTGTGTGTGCGCCCACTTAAAAATGCACGTGTGTGTCGTTTGTGCCACAATAAACTGACTGAAGTCAGCCTTGTTTGTTTACTGAAATAATACGAATCTGGGAGGTGCTCCCAATCAACATCTGAGTAGGTTTATTTCATTAGCCCAACACCAAGGTTATGGGTTTGATTCCTGGGAATCACACACACACACACACACACAGGAAATGTGTACCTTTAGTGCAAGTTGATTCTACAGTGGACAAAAGCAAAAAAAAACAGTGTGAACAACTGTTTGCACTAAATTGCTGTGGTGAGGATGTGTTTGTTTTCACAGTTGGACTGGGTCTTGAAATCTGAACTTTTATACAGAACCTTTACATGCACAGAGGGCTAAATGACTGCATGAATGACAATCGCCAGGTAGCACTGACCTCTGCCATCATGAAGTGCTTCGAGCGGCTAGTCAAATCAATCATTTGCTCCTCGCTGCCTCCCACCCTGGACCCTATGCAGATTGTATACCGGTCCAACAGGTCTACAGACGATGCCATCGCCCTGACTATGCACACCGCCCTCTCCCACCTGGACAAAGGGAATACGTATGTGAGGATGCTGTTTATTGACTACAGTTCAGCATTCAATACCATCATCCCCTCCAGACTCGTCTCCAAGCTCGTAGACCTGGGACTAAGCAACGCCCTATGCAAGTGGATCTTGAATCGGTGACCGCACCTCATCCACAGTGATCACCAACAGAGGCACCCCCCAGGGCTGTGTGGCTCAGCCCCCAACATCAGCAATGATCTCACCTAGTGTGCTCACACGGACAAGGTGGTCAAAGTGGCCCGGAAACACCTTCCTGAGGAGACTGAAGAAGCTTGGCATGGACTCCGTCATCCTCACTAACTTCTAAAGATGCACAATAGAGAGCATTCTGACTGGTTGCATCACAGTGTGGTATGGGAGCTGCACAGCAAAGGACCGCAAGGTCCTACGGAGTGTGGTCAGGACTGCTGAGTTCATCATCGGCAAGGAGCTCCCAGCCCTGCAGGATACTTACCATACACGATGCCTAAGAAAAGCTGGCAGGATTTTAAAAGACTGCTACCACCCATCCTTCAGACTTTTTACCCTGTTGCCTTCTGGTTGTCGTTACCGAAGCATTCAGTCTCGTACCTCGAGACTGGAGAACAGTTTCTTTCCAAGGGCCATAAGGCTTCTAAATGGACAATGATACACTCTCGCCACTTTCTCACTCGCCACTTTACACACTGTCGCTTTCAACTACTGTTTGCACTACCGGTAATATTGCACTACCTGTTACTTCCACACTTGATTTGTCTTTAGGTTAGTGTAGGTTTATTAGGTTAGTATAGGTTATTATATGTTTAGCATATTGTATTGTATATTTATTTTGTATATTTAGTAGGATTATTATATGTTTATCATATGTGTAATCTATGTCCAGAGTACTTATACGTATGTTATGTTATGTTAGGTTGCTGTGCGGTGTCTTGTCTTAAGAATTTCAGTGCCCAGTCTGTCTCTGTTTTGTTCTGTGCATCTGACAATAAAAGACTTGAAACTTGAAAACTTAAAAAAACAAGGACATTTTTAAAACTTTCAAAACTTTTTAAATTACCTTTCCAACACCCCTTATCGCGCCAATCATCTGGTATTGGTTGTGTTTTGTGTTTATTTCAGCTTGTGGTCTTTTACAGAACCCTTTGATGCTTGCCTTTCGCCGCTGTCTTTGATCTATGGCATTTCATGAGCTTTCAACTCTAACCCTTTTACTGATCTTCCGGCTGTCCTTTACACGACCCCCATGCAAAATAAATTGAGCTAGTCTGTGGGAGCTTTGGAGATCTAGTTTTATTGTACACTACACTTGTTTTTACGGATAATGCACATAAGTTCACTGAACACCAAACAAACCAATACACCTCCAATCCAATACACAAACAAGACAAAGAACAAGCTAGGAAGCATCAGATTCTACTCTTCAGTTATGCAGTAGAAAAAAAAGGTGCGAAACATGCAGTCTTTGATTGTAATCCAATAAATGTTTTGTCAAATTCAGCTCATTGCTTCTCTCAATTGTCTAGCTATCTGGTGTTCATACACAGGCTCTGTAATTGGGAAACAAAGTGGCTTGGACCGAGTCAAACACTATTCTAGCCATCATTCGTCAGAATCACAGACTGTACCTTTAACGTCCAACTAGAAAATGCATTTCCTGAAGGAAATACCAGTGCATGAAATGCAAAAGTTGAGGAAAGGAAGAAGAAAAGGAAGAAGAGTGAAAGAAGAAAAGAAGAAAGGAAAGAAGAGTAAAAGAAGGAAAGAAGAGTGGAAGAAGGAAAGAAGAGTGAAGAAAGGAAAGAAGAGTGGAAGAAGGAAAGAAGAAAGGAAAGAAGAGTGAAGAAAGGAAAGAGTGGAAGAAGGAAAGAAGAAAGGAAAGAAGAGTGGAAGAAGGAAAGAAGAGTGGAAGAAGGAAAGAAGAAAGGATTGAAGAGTGAAGAAAGGAAAGTAGAGTGGAAGAAAGAAGAGTGGAAGAAAAAAAGAAGAAAGGAAAGAAGAATGGAAGAAGGAAAGAAGAGTGGAAGAAGGAACGAAGAAAGGAGAGAAAATTGAGTGTGAGAGATGGAGTTTGAGAGAAAGTAGACAGAGGGATAGAGAGAAAGATGGAGAGAACAAAAAGTAGAGTATGGAAGGTGTCTATTAGTATTCCCTAGTTATACAGTTGAATGGAGAGGGACAGAGAGAAGAGGAGCCTTGGAACCTTGGCGCAGGTGTCAGTGAAGCACAGGTGCAAGCCAGTTTAATGACCCTATTATGATGTCATAATGGCCCAATGTAAGTCAATGGGAAAATTTGTATTCGTTTTTATTTAATATTTTAAAAAGTATAAAGTTTAGAAAAATGAAAAATACATAGCATAAGTGTCCTTTACAAGACCTACGCGCCAAAGTTTGAACGAAGTTTTTAAGTTAAGCGGTTCGAGCTGAATTAAGCGCAGAAGTCGGTAAAGAGAATAACTAGAAAATGCATTTCCTGAAGGAAATACCAGTGCATGAAATGCAAAAGTTAAGAAAGGAAGAAGAAAAGAAAGAAGGAAAAGGAGAAAGGAAAGAAGAGTAAAAGAAGGAAAGAAGAGAGGAAGAAGGAAAGAAGAGTGAAGAAAGGAAAGAAGAGTGGAAGAAGGAAAGTAGAGTGGAAGAAAGAAAGAAGAAAAGAAAGAAGAGTGGAAGAAGGAAAGAAGAGTGGAAGAAGGACAGAGGACAAGAAAGAAGGACAGAAGAAAAGAAAGAAGAGTGAAGAAAGGAAAGAAGAGTGAAATAAGGAAAGAAGAGTGAAAGGAGGAAAGAAGAGTGGAAGAAGGAAAGAAGAAAGGAAAGAAGAGTGGAAGAAGGAAAGAAGCACGGAGAGAAAAGTGGAAGAAAGAAAGAAGAAAGGCTCTGGATAAAGACAGTAAAGAGAGAGTGAAGAGGGAAAATATTGAAAGGAGAGAAAATGGAGTGAAGCAGAGAGATGGAGTGTGAGAAAAAGTAGATGTGAGAGGGATAGAGAGAAAGATGGAGAGAAAAAAGTAGAGAATGGAAGGTGTCTCTTATTGTTCCTATTTACAGTTTAATTGAGAGGGACAGAGAGAAGAGGTTCCTTGGAATTGGCGCAGGTGTCAGTGAAGCACAGGTGCAAGCCAGTTTAAAGACCCTATTATGATGTCATAATGGCCCAATGTAAGTCAATGGGAAAATTTATATTAGTTTTTCTTTAATATCTTAAAAAGTATAAAGTTTAGAAAAATGAAAAATACATAGCACAGGTGTCCTTTACAAGACCTACGCGGCAAAGTTTGAACAAAGTTTCTACGTTAAGCAGTTTGAGCTGAATTAAGCGCAGAAAAAGGTAAAAAGAATAACTAGAAAATGCATTTCCTGAAGGAAATACCAGTGCATGAAATGCAAAAGTTAAGAAAGGAAGAAGAAAAGAAAGAAGAGTGAAAGAAGGAAATAAGAAAGGAAAGAAGAGTGAAAGAAGGAAATAAGAAAGGAAAGAAGAGTAAAGAAAGGAAAGAAGAAAGGAAAGAAGAGTCGAAGAAGGAAAGAAGAAGGGAAGAAGGAAAGAAGAAAAGAAAGAAGAGTGAAGAAAGGAAAGAAGAAGGAAAGAGGGAAAAAAAGAAAAGTATAAGAAGGAAAGAAGAAGGGAAGAAGGAAAGAAGAAAAGAAAGAAGAGTGAAGAAAGGAAAGAAGAAGGAAAGAGGAAAAAAAAGAAAAGTATAAGAAGGAAAGAAGAAAGGAAAGGAGAGTGGAAGAAGTAAAGAAGAAGGAAAGAAAGAAGAGTGAAGAAAGAAAAGAAGAGTGGAAGAAGGAAAGAAGAAAAAAAAAGAAAAGTGAAAGAAGGAAAGAAGGAAAGAAGAGTGAAAGAAGGAAAAAAGAGTGGAAGAAGGAAAGAAGAAAAGAAAGAAGAGTGAAAGAAGGAAAGAAGAGTGGAAGAAGAGTGGAAGAAGGAAAGAAGAAAAGAAAGAAGAGAGAAAGAAGGAAAGAAGAATGGAAGAAGGAAAGAAGAAAGGAAAGAAGAGTGGAAGAAGGAAAGAAGAGTGGAAGAAGAGTGGAGAAAGAAAAGAAGAGTAGAAGAAGGAAAGAAGAGTGGAAGAAGGAAAGAAGAGTGAAGAAAGAAAAGAAGAGTAGAAGAAGGAAAGAAGAGTGGAAGAAGGAAAGAAGAAAGGAAAGAAGAGTGAAGAAAGGAAAGAAGAAAAGAAAGAAGAAGGAAAGAAGAGTGAAGAAAGAAAAGAAGAGTAGAAGAAGGAAAGAAGAGTGGAAGAAGGAAAGAAGAGTGAAGAAAGAAAAGAAGAGTAGAAGAAGGAAAGAAGAGTGGAAGAAGGAAAGAAGAAAGGAAAGGAGAGTGGAAGAAGGAAAGAAGAGTGGAAGAATGAAAGAAGAAGAGTGGAAGAAGGAAAGAATAATATTCCTAGTTATACAGTTGAATGGAGAGGGACAGAGAGAAGAGGAGCCTTGGAACCTTGGCGCAGGTGTCAGTGAAGCACAGGTGCAAGCCAGTTTAAAGACCCTATTATGATGTCATAATGGCCCAATGTAAGTCAATGGGAGAAATTGTATTAGTTTTTATTTAATATTTTAAAAAGTATAAAGTTTAGAAAAATGAAAAATACATAGCATAAGTGTCCTTTACAAGACCTACGCGCCAAAGTTTGAACGAAGTTTTTAAGTTAAGCGGTTCGAGCTGAATTAAGCGCAGAAGTTCGGTAAAGAGAATAATAAGAAGAAGTAGAAGAATAAGAAACGAAGGAATAACAATACAGGGCATTTCATGCACTGTAATAAGAATAAGAAAAGTTTGGATAACAATACAGGGCATTTCATGCACTGTAATAATAATAATAAGAAGAAGAAGCCTAGGAATAACAATACAGGGCATTTCATGCACTGTAATAAGAAGTATAAGAAGCCTAGGAATAACAATACAGGGCATTTCATGCACTGTAATAAGAAGCCTAGGAATAACAATACAGGGCATTTCATGCACTGTAATAAGAAGCCTAGGAATAACAATACAGGGCATTTCATGCACTGTAATAAGAAGCCTAGGAATAACAATACAGGGCATTTCATGCACTGTAACTAGAAAATGCATTTCCTGAAGGAAATACCAGTGCATGAAATGCAAAAGTTGAAGAAGGAAGAAGAAAAGGAAGAAGAGTGAAAGAAGAAAAGAAGAGTGGAAGAAGGATAGAAGAAAAGAAAGAAGAAAGGAAAGAAGAGTGAAGCTAGGAAAGAAGAGTGAGAAGGAAAGAAGAAAAGAAAGAAGGGAAAGAAGAAAAGAAAGAAGGGAAAGAAGAAAGGAAAGAAGAGTGGAAGAAGGAAAGAAAAAAGAAAGAAGAGTGAAAGAAGGAAAGAAAAGTGGAAGAAGGAAAGAAGAAAAGAAAGAAGGGAAAGAAGAAAGGCAAGAAGAGTGGAAGAAGGAAAGAAAAAAGAAAGAAGAAATAAAGAAGAGTGGAAGAAGGTAAGAAGAAAAGAAAGAAGAGTGGAAGAAGGAAAGAAGAGTGGAAGAAGAAAAGAAGAAAGGAAAGAAGAGTGAAGAAAGGAAAGAAGAGTAGAATGAAAGAAGAAAAGAAAGAAGAATGAAAGAAGGAAAGAAGAAAGGAAGAAGAGTGAAAGAAGGAAAAAAGATTGGAAGAAGGAAAGAAGAGTGGAAGAAGGAAAGAAGAAAAGAAAGAGAAAACAAATTAGAGTATGGAAGGTGTCTCTTAATATCCCTAGTCATACAGTTGAATGCACTGTAATTACATCTATAGATACTGGTCACCTATATTTGAACCAGTGACTCCTGGACCTCCTCCGCCCTCCAATATTCTGCTCTCAGTCAAGACTGTTATAAGTGACATGCCTTTTCTAGTGTCGTCGGCCCTAACATTCTCCCCCTCCTTATGGACATGAAACGAGGTCTCTTAGCAACCATCAATTTCCACTTCCTTCAACAGCAGCGCGGAGAGTCTCTGGAGGTCTGGCATGAGGCCACGATACAAGCAGCTCCCTGTACAGCTCACTGCCACACATGTGCCAGTTGTCTCTTGCAGGTTTGAGTTCAAGCCTTAAAGTAACATTATGCAACAATTTTACCTTAAACAGCTTCAAAATCATTTTGGTGGTACACTGACTTGTAATACAGAGAATGGCGTCTGTGCCACTGCCACAATATGCCTGTTGCTGCTGGTAATCCACTATGTAACAATAATGCTTTATGGCACCACCTCAACTTCTTTCTGTTGGACTAGTCAGTAATAACTTATTACCTGTTGTTACGACCCGGCTCGTGAGCCACAACATAAATTAGAGACAGACCACAGAATGTACAAAAATAGTATTAAAAAATACAGGGTAAAATAGTGAGTGCCAAGCACCGGCACCAAACACATGGTGTTCACCAGCCTCCAAAGCATGGTGAGAATGCAAGCCTCCTCTGGGGGCAAACAGCATGGCTTTTATCCACACCTCCTCAGGTCTATGACCATTTGCTTTTGAAAGATGATTAATGAAAACCATTTAACGGAAAATTAGAAACTTGCAAAACGGTCATAGTATTTCACACCACATTTCAAAATACAGGAATAAACTTGTCTCAGAAAAACGCTTTGGGAGTCATAATCTTCCTCATTTATCAACTGCGAGAAAGAATGCGCACCCATCGCATTAGCATGACGTCACAAACCTCTTTATTCACTGCATTACTTCATTCCTACACGGACAATAAATCCTTTGATCACAGAAAAAGGAGAGAGCTCAGAATAACCCACAGAGCAGCTGACTGCTACAGTATCGGTGGCCAGCACCATCCCTCTGCAGACGGGCAGAGAGAAGGAGATGGAACAGATCATTAGGAGTGAAATCTGCATTCTGCATAGAAAATGGCATTATTTGGTGCCCTCTAGATTGTTTCTTCCTCATGACTTCCTTGAATTTATGGTTTCATGTGTATGAGTTAGATAGTAAACAGCTTTGGAAAGAAACACAGCTATTGATCGACTGATAATGATGATGATTAATGATTGACTGACTAAAGGACAGAAGCTTAGAGCTTCTCACGCAACCGCGTGCCCTTTCCACTGAGCTGTGTGCCCCCTCCCTCTCTCTTCGCCATTTATTCTCCGTCCGTCTCAATTGAGAGTCCACAAAAGGAGCTCACAGCCCACAGCTGGTTGCCATTAGCCCAAAATGATTGCAATCAACACCCTAAATGTCTCCCACATACTGGAAGGTGTTCATCAGCAGACTTAGCTCTGTGGTGATTTAACCAGCTTCAGATTTCAGATAAGAAAATACTGCAGGAACAGAGCACCCTAACCTACCTCAACGGGGACTCTGTGAGCATCTCCGTAACACTATAAGCATGTGGAGGTCACCACCTGGCTGCAGGTGTATAAACAGACAGGGAGGGCTCTGGCTTGACTGGCAATGTGTGGCTGCCTCTCACTGAGCATGTAATACAAAGCAAACACTCTGATGAGCATTATGAAGGGCATGCGATATGCTTTACTTTCAGATGGGTACCATGTGGAGTGCAGAGTGAAAACAACGGAAGACAGACTGCAGCGTATCATCCGTTCTGCCGAGAAGGTGATTGGCTGCAATCTGCCATCTCTACAGGACCTGTTCGCCTCTAGGACCCTGAGGCGGGCAGGTAAGATTGTGGCCGATCCCTCCCACCCGGGTCACAAACTCTTCGAGGTCCTTCCCTTCGGCAGGAGGCTGCAGTCCATCAGGACCAAAACCTCACGCCACAAAACCAGCTTCTTCCCGGCTACCTTTGGCCTTATTAACAAGGCCCGGGACCCCCACCTGACGTGGATACTTATCCCGCCCCCACACCTCAAGCCTGTGTTATGTTAACACACACTACATTGCACACTGCACATTGCACATCCACTTTTGCACTTTTTTTTAACTGTTTGTATCTGAATCTGGTCCCTCACTCTCGCTTATTTAAATGTCATAATTTGACTAAATGTAAATAATTTAGCGCTATTTACCCTCTGAACCACTTTTCTTCTCTGATGACTGTCTGTTGTCTTTGACCTACCTAGTTGGAATACTTGGATTTATTATTATTATTATTATTATTATTATTATTATTATTCATTGATTGTTTTAAATTCAAATTTGTATTTAAAATTGATATTTTTATGGTGTACTGTTCGCTAATGTTTTGTAAGTCGCTTTGGACAAAGGTATCTGAAAAATAACTTAACCATAACCATAGCTCTGTATTGAGGCTTTGTTGTTTTGGCGAAATATAACATAAGCCTAATTACTATGAAAATACTAAAACCTAGATCCCACACTTAAATAGACTGTAAAGTTGCAAGTCGTGTTTAAAATGTACTGTATGTGCTTATGTGCTGAGGTGTGTTTTTTTCCTGTTCCCACACTGTACTCCTCTAGGAGCATAGTCTGGGGGTTGTTTTTCTCTCCTCTCTCCCCTCATGTTATGCTGTAATCTTTCATCCTTTCTTTACATTTCGTTACCTCTGTACCTGTACTCTGTGCAATGACAATACATTGAATCCAATCCAATCCAATCCAATCTTGCTATCACTAACTGTAACCCAGTAAGATATTTCGTTATTGCATTTTCTTTTTAGTTTATTACACTGTACAATTTGTGTGTTCCATTTATATGGTATTTGTTTGCATTTTCCCTTGCCCAAACAAATGCAAAACAACGACAACCTAGATCTGTCCACTCACTTTGTCTCTTTTCTTCCCAACCTATTCTAGACTATCTCCACTGTGGGATGCAGCCTAATCTACTTGAAGAAGCCCTCTGCTTACAACTGCGCACCAAACTGTTATGTACAATTTCTACTCTGCTTCTTTTATATACATATTTTGTCACAGCCTGTTTAACTGTAATATTAATGAATACCATCACTGATAAAGTTTTCCGCTTCATATCTCTGCTCATCCTTATAATAGTAACAAATTATGAGCACACTGTATACCCATCATACCGACCTGACTGATGTATCAAATCAGATCGAATCAAACTTTATTTTAACTGCGCATTTCATACCAGGAGGTAACACAATGCGCCTCACAGAAGGAAAGGGGGGGGGGGGGTTACAAACACATGCAAAGAGACACAGATTTTCCAGGGATACTGTAAATAAACAGAAACATTACAGCGAGTGATTTAAAGAGATATGTCTTAAGTGCACGTTTAAAGGTTTCCACCGTTTCAGCCATTCTTAGGTATTCTGGCAGAGTATTCCAAAGACGGGGGCATAGAAACTAAAAGCTGCTTCTCCATGTCTCTTTGTCCTGGCTTTTGGATGTATGTATGAATTCATCTGCTTGCATCTGATTCTCTCTTCCCTTCCCCCCCCTGCCCCCCCTTTTGATGTCTGTGTGGCCACCCTCGGTATCCTCTTAAACAGGGATTTTTTCTTTGCCACTGTCACCTAAGTGCTTGCTCTAGGTCAGGGATCTTCAACCTTTTTCAGCCCAAGGACCCCTTGGCTGAGAGAGACACTGAGCCCCCGCCGCCCCAAATTTAGGCCTGATATTCATATATTTGATCTGGAACTAAGTGTCAGTCACACACACACACACACACACACAAACACACACACACTCCCCTACACATGTTTGAACATAATTATACATAATTTGTAACACACAACTTTATTCTGTTTATTATTGACATTTTTTCTCCCTTATAGTTAGCCATTACTCTGTATTCAATGAGGGAGGGACAAAGAATTGAGTAGCTTGAGAAGCTTAAGTATAGATGAAATATCTCATACCTAGTGAGAAATCTGACGTTTAAGAATTCATCATTCATGACTTTGGCAACAACATTCTCCCTATGAAGCATGCAGTGCGTCATACATGGCTCTTGCACCGTCTTTGCACATCGCGACACATTTTGGCGAGGGTATATCATGTTCACGGAAAAAATTGTCGATCACTTTGAAAATCTCGGAACTTTTTTGTACGTCCATGCAGCTGCTTACAGAATATAAATTCCTCCTGCATCTCATTTTGGTCGACAACCACACAAACGCTAAAAGCTGAGGGTCGTTTGACACCTCTGTGGATTCATCTAATTGTAGTGCAAAATAATCTGCTTTCGGGAGTTTCGCGACTAGTTGTGCCCTCACATCAGCTGCCAATTCATCAATAGGGCGGGCAAAGGGATGCTTTTCCTTCGCATTTACGCGTTTTCTCCAGTTTGCGCTTCTGGGTATTAAGGCATGTTGGAATCCTCTGAAGGTAGATCATCTGAACCGCCATCAGTGCTGTATGACGTGGAGCTTTTGTTCCGAGAAATTACAAAACGATCCATCATTTTTAAATGTCATGGTAATGGCAGGTAACGTGTTTTTGGCAAGAGCTAAAAGTGTATATGTTGCCATGGTGATGAAATGATCGCGTGAAGATTCATGGGTAGCCTATGTATTATTTTATAAACGAATAGAAAGCAATTGTTACGATCTGTTTATGTTTATGTAGCCTATTGGACGTTTGGAAGAGGGAAAAATGCTTCAGATGGAATAATTTGGCGGACCCCCTGCAGTACCTCAGCGGACCCCCTGGGGGTCGCGGACCCCCGGTTGAAGACCTCTGCTCTAGGTGGTTCAGGCACTGGGCTCTGTAAAGTGCTTTGAAGCAATGTGCATGAAATATGTGAAATGTGAATGTTCACAAAAGGTTGCGTGGGTAAATATTTGTAGAAATGCATGAATGTTCACAAAAGGTTGGTGTGGGAAAATATCTCTAAGACCAACTGGGTTGGTGAACTGTTGTCTTCATTCATTTTGTCCGACAAAGCAGGCAGACAGAATCAAATTGTATTAATGATTTTCATAATCAACCTGGCATCACATTAAGACCAACAGAATGAATGGTCCTTACTGTGTTGCTATGGAAATAAAAATAAGAAGAATTAGAATAATAGCAGCACGTTTCTGTATCTGGGGGAATATGTTCATACAAACAAACAACAAATGGTACACAGGATCACGGTATTTAGCATGTCTTGTTTGGTTGCAATAAATTCCTCCTTTGCAAGTGTTGGTAAGATGAAATGCTCTAGAATGTGCAATGAGCTTTGTTCTTCTCACATTTCAGGCGCAGGCCACACATTTGACCAGGGAGTTTGAGAGCGACACCTGTGATGCAGTTTGTCACTAATTTGCTCTCTTAGACAGATTTGTTTGCCGATAGCCTCTTTAGCTAATTACCATCAATCTTTTGGTGTCCAGTCCAGTCAAAGCTGTTGGATCAACCAGCAATCGGCAGGCCTTGGAAAAGATCTTGGTCCAGAGGCCCAGAACACTCTTTTGTATCTAGGCAACTATGGAGCCCTAGCTGCTCGGTACATTGGCGCAGGCGAGGTGAATGCAGCTGGTGTGGAAGGCATTGCTCACTTGCATAGTTGGTTAACAGTTTGATGAAAAGATTTTGTATTATTTTTGACCTACAGTTGGTTTTGGTTGGATGGTTGGAACATCCATCAATATCAGTTAGACACACCAAAGATCAGAGACCAATAAAACAGCAACTATGTCTCGATTGTTTAGTTTAGGCTAAATGTGAGGTTCAGAGCAACTCTGACCAGCTCTCCTACCTGATGCATGCTGTACCCAAGGCAACCTGTTGTGTTTAAGGTGTAAGGTGAGGTCTGCTATTCGGTTTTTTTGCGGCACATTGTTGATATTTGAGCTCAACAGCCCTTACATGCTCCTGAAGCACCATGTTGAATAGTGTTGCTTGGTGTAAGCCACTTTGCTTCTCCTCTACCAAGCCATGACTGTGCATAAACACACCGTTTTATTGAGCGCACACACTGAATGGACAGGTAGAGGAGCGTGAGGAGAATTTTGCTGAATTCAATGAAAGTTGTGATTTATTTATTTTTATTCAATACACATCAAACAGCACAGCGGTCCAAGGCCCACAGCAGTCCAAGCTCATAGAGAAACTTCAAAGCACATTAACTGGGTAAAGTGTTCCGTCTGACTGTTGTTATTAAATCATAGGCCGCTTATAAACAGATTGGATTGTCATTCAGGATGTGCCGTGCAAACAGAAGCGTATTAGTAATGTGGTCACGGAACCCACAAAGCCATGCCATGCATCAGCCAATGTCTGTGTACTGGGACACATCATGCTTTCATAAGTCCCTCCACATTTTCATAATTCAACAATTTGCAAATTCAACACAAAATCAGCAATTAACCACATTTTTGCGTTGCTTCATATTTTCTTATTTGCATAAATTGCGCAGAAAACTTCAGAAAATAAGCCTTGATGTTAAATTGCAACTACTTCAAGCCTCCTTATGGTGGTATTGAAGGAGTTGCAGTGCCACCAGCCAAATAATGAGTCAGGTCCTTTCTATGGTCTGTTTAGTCTTTGCCTGGTCACAACAGACTTCACAAAGAGCAAATTAACTTTGAGGTGATTCAGATCTTCAAAGCAGACACCACAAGATAGAGGGGTGAGGTTCCGGCTTTGTTGTAGATGTGCACTTTGACACTGGTAGACCCTTTTTCCCTCCTCGGGGAACTACAAACAAAATAGCAGTTAGGTTAGCAGCTGTAAGGAGTTATGGCGATAAAAGCTTGTCTTACATTTTCGCTGGGTTTCTGACACCGACCACAGAACTACACAGGGCAGGTGTGGGAACTAAATGTGCGAGGCTAGTACGAATGAATGTCCGCATACTATCAAAATTTATTTGAAGATCTCAAACTAGAATGCTACAAAAGCATATTTGAAAATGTTGTTCATTCCTGCATGCTTCTGCTTCAAACAATTTGGAGCTTTTCTACATTATGAACAACCCATGTTAGTATGGTGCTGAGAAATGTAGTATGTGAATGAGTTAGATGGAAACCCAGCTATAGAGATAGCTGTTATTCCAGATCCTCACACATACAATTTCATTACTATGTCATGTAGCCTTTTGTACTCCAGTAATGAGGCAAATGAATACTCTGACCTTTCACCCTCTCTCCTTCTCTCTCCTCTGTGTTAC
This sequence comes from Clupea harengus, assembly GCF_900700415.2. Lineage (NCBI taxonomy): Eukaryota > Metazoa > Chordata > Actinopteri > Clupeiformes > Clupeidae > Clupea > Clupea harengus. The sequence continues at coordinate 7,309 of NW_024879799.1, read as the reverse complement.
GACCCACTCATGCTTGCATGTAGACTTCCTGGCACATCCAGCCCACTTTAAGACTTAGTCATCTCTGTCATTTGTCTGTAATTGTCTACATATTCTCTGTTCTGCAGGTCTGGGTTATCTGGTGCTCCAGTGCCTGCATTTCAATCTATAATGTGAGTGCGAAGTGAAAGGTGGTAGATGTTTATTACTCTCATCCGTGTCGAAAAATAAGCCTTTTGGCCATGACATTCATCAAGAAAAGACATTCAAGAAAAAGCCAGATGATAGTCATGTGCTCACCCGGTCGAGTGTAAACCCAACAAAAACTTGTTTGAGAATTACAGCAAGTCTCTTGACCCTGCTCAGGCGTCCTGCTTCAGCTATTTCGGGACATGTTTTCAATTGTGGTTGAGAAGCAAAATTAAACACATCACACAAGGTTTAAGAAGTTAGCGTTCTCCAACGCCACAACAATTTGTCAGCAGGGATAACCACGTGGTTGGTCTCTGACGTCCGAGGTCATCTTACTATGCTTTCTGTCATGCTAGGATGTCGGTTTTGCACAAGGTCGAAAGAAGCACAGTTGGACCATTCTTATCACCTCTGGTCCAAACATGCTCTTACATATATGCAGACTAAGTGGCATCAGTTACACACACACACACACACACAAACACACACACACACACACACACACACACACACACACACACACACAAAGAAACACAGAAAAGCCATGTTCCTGCTTACATAAGCACATGATTCATACAAGGTCATTATTAATACAAGGCACTTGATTAATATATTCTTAAGTCATGAACAGTGTTTCGAAATTATCTCCATTAGAAAACAAATCAGTATACACTATGGGCACCATTCAGGCCAACAGGCTTGTGATGAAGACTGGCAGTGCGTTCCCTACTTCCGCAACCGCGTCTAAAAAAAACGCTAATCAAAGGTGCTTGTTATCGATATAAATAGTGTTTAATTAATCAACCTTACATATTTCAGAAGCGATGGGTGTGTATGTCAGCCTATTGGGACTAGGTGAATGGTTTAGTGTGTATCTAGCTTGCTGTGATTATTGTGTGTTGTGCCTTTTTGAGTGCTGTGCTTATGAACTGTATCACCCTTTTATATTCACTGTGTGTACTGCGTGATCTTACATTAATGTGCACCGTGTGAAATTGCATAGAACACTGTTCACCACACAGACTTCCCCTTGGGGCTCACTGATTGCTTCATTGCTTGAACCTGGACACATACCTGGACCATTAGTAACCTACCTATTGACGGGAGCGAGGGCAAGGAGGTGGGGTATATAAACAGGGAGCTGTTGGATTACTGCAGGCCCGGCGGGGACAGCGAAACCGTGACGGACGGACGGACGGACGGACGGACGGACGGACGGACGGAAGGAAGGAAGGAAGGAAGGAAGGAAGGAAGGAATTGGGCTGCAACGGATGGAAGCAGCCCAGAACACGCTATCGTCACGGGGAGCTGTATTTGAATGATCAATGCTCACAATTCCAGAGCAAAGGAACGTAAGCTTTGCTTCCTATTTTTACATGACATTATTACTGTGTACGTGGCCTGCGGTACGTTGATCCTTTACCTGACTATCCGAGGTCTGCTGGTGGCCATTTCCGGGTTGGGACCGAAAGGATTCCAATGACAGAAGTCGGAACCAAGAGAAGCCTACGTGGCGAATATTCCAACGCTCACGATATCCAGCGTTAGGGGAAGTAGTTGTTTCCATCTAAACCCCATTGCGCTGTTTATTGTATTGGCTGAGTTTTAACTATTTCTTTTATTGTGGTGTATGGACTGCCTGCTCCGAGAGGCCGTGACTGACGTCATTGGGAATCCCCGGAGAAGCCCATCGTCTTGAGGGGGGCGTCGCCCATGACGACACACCAAGCCATCCACACTGGACAGATCTCAGCCTTTATTTGACTACAATTGGACCCCAGCTGTCTGTCAGCTCGCTAGTGGATTTTCCTTGTGGACATTTAAATTATTGGAAGACTGCTTTTAAAGATATAAATTATCTTCAACCTTTTATACAAATAAAACTATTTTTATAATTAAATACTGTTGGTACTTCTGTGTCCTGGGCATTCGTACAATTAAGGAGGGGTCATACGGCTGACATGTACACAATGAACTAAGTCTTGTCTGACTCTCAGCAGGAACATTTCTTACCGTAAAAATGGTTAGAAAGTAATAATAATAGCGACCACTAATTACCCAATCTGTAGCATAGTAATCCTGCCCTACCATAATGTATGTAGGCTATAACTTGTCTTGAAATGTATATCTTTCACAATAGCCGTAGGTTACCTGTTGCATGGTTGCTGAGCAGGGGCGGACTGGGGGAAAAAAGTGGCCCGGGAGTTACTGTCAGACCGGCCCACTCAATACACGGCGCGCTGCCCAGTCAGTACACAGCGCGCTGTCCAGTCAGTACACGGCGCGCTGCCCACTCAATGCATCGCACGTATCGACCAGTCAGTGCAGTGGCCTACTTGGAAAAATACTCATACACTTAACATTATTTTGGATGATTACAAAGCAATTACATCATATATGTTTGTTTTTTAATAACATTTGGATCCACCAATTTGCCTGGATGGACACATGGAATAAAATGATACTGGCTATTGTAACACTCCAAGGTAGGTATAGTTTGCTAGATGAATATGCTTAACTCTGGGCTAGTATCAGATGGTTATACTGTACGTACGGTATAACTACAAAGCCTTAAGGAATCTGTCAAAGTCACTGTCATCTTCAGCCTACATGAGTGGTAAATAGGGATTATTATGTAAGTATGTTAAACCATTGACACAACACTATCAGCAAACTATATTAGTGCCCCAGGTGGGAAAAAAACGACACTTAAGTACATTACATTTAAGTGTACTAAGTATACTTTTTTGTACTTAACTTTCCACTATTGGTTAGTACACTCAAAGTGTATTAGATAAATATACTTTAAATACATGTGCTGAATTGAAATACACTATTTTTGTATATTAAACTGTAACTTAGGTGTACATTGTACCCTGGGTCTTATCTTGGCTCTGGGGCCCCTGGCTGCTGCTTCTAGCAGCAGAATCATCAATCTAGATAACATATTAACATTGTGTATAATGTAAGTGTTGTGTGTAACACGGTGATTTTAGCATAACAAGCTAGCTGGTTAACTTAAGTTATTAGAAATGATAAGATTTCCCTCTTTACAACTACCACCATGGATAGCTTGCTCATCGATGGTAAGCAAGTAACTACGGCTAACATGTTAAATAGATAATCTCGATGATGACAACAGCGCCAGCTTGCTTATTTTACCAGATCATAACGGTCTCAATTTTGGACATTTATCTACCTAACGTTAGCTAGGCTAGCTTGTAGGGAACGTTACCTCATCTGTGAAAAGCAAGCTAACATTGACCAAGTCAACCACTTACCTTCTTATCACTGTCAACAGTCGGTGGTTTCCCAAATAAATCAGAGATTTTTGCATATTTTGATGCACCTTCCTCCAGACCTTTTTTTTTTTCCTCCCTGCCACCTTTGCGTTTTGGTGCCGATGACATGCTCTCACTCTCAAAAACAACTTTGTCTGCTAGCCAGTGACGCAAGTGTTGAGTAGGCAAGGCAAGGTAACTTTTATTTATGTATTTATTTATGGAAGTCAATGTGCTTTACATATACAATAACAGGAAAGGCCACAAATAATTAAAATAAATAAAATAAAATGTAGGAGTGATTGTTTTCTGTTATTAAATGTCAAAGTTAGACTGACGGAAGAGATTAGATGAGTAAAGCTTTCTTTTGAACTCCACTAATGATGTTTTAGGGCATTCATGAAAGTTTTCTCATGTGGGATTCGTTTTGAATTTAGACCAGAATTTCAGAACGCGAAATAACAGCCGTAAATGGCCCAGAGTTTTCAATCAGGCTAGGGCTGACTGCACACTTCACTACGGTTGCGTGCCCGACGGGGCGTGTATGTATGCAAATCCAAATTTAAGAATCCTCATCCTCAATCCGCACAGCTGAGAACACTTTGGCTGTGTAAAAACCCATTTTCAGGCGTACATTAATAAGGTGGAGATCTTTTCTTACGTTAAACTTCCGAAGTCCGTAAGAACACATTTCAGAAGACACTTCAGAATTATTTTCGAAAAATAAGCACCATGAGTGTGAATACAGATCGCGAGGAGGACTATAAATTTCAGTCAGTGCTATAAATACAGTGAAGTTTTTAGAGCAAACTACACGTGTTCTGAGTAATAGGGAATCTGTAAATTCTCCCGGCGATCTGAGATGGTGGGCCGGTTGGAGAAAACAGTGGGCCGGTATTTAGGACAATCCCAACCCCGTCGGCCCACCGGGGATTCCCCCGGTATCCCCGATGGCCAGTCCGCCCCTGTTGCTGAGTGTCACACCACTGAGGGCAGAAGCAGCGATGCTGATCCCAGCTGAACTGCTTGCACTGGCTGACGTCCGTGGGCTGACGGGCTAGTTAAACCAAAATAATCTAATTTAGGCAGCTTTGCCGCCTTCTCCTCCTGTTCTTTTTTCTCTTGCCCTTTTCTACTTCCACTCTACTTCCACTGCTTAAAAGGCAATGTTACGAGTAAAGTTGTGCTGTGCTCAATGAACTACTAGACCTTCGACCTTCGAATCAGACCTTCCAAAATTGATTTCACTATAGCGTATTGTATTGTCACATGATCAAATAGAGACTTGACATTGGACAACAACATACATATTACCCAGCTATCATCATTGCTAATCACAAAAATACCAAAGAAAATA
>NW_024879798.1:7500-70029 GCF_900700415.2 Clupea harengus | reverse complement strand
GTTGACCTGTGTTGTTGTGTCTGTGTCACTCCAGTCACACACAGCTTGTGAGGAGGAGATCGCTTCTCCTCCGTCCAGGTCCACTTAATTGTTCAATGCAGTTAGCGTGTGTGTCCTTTGCTCTCCTGAATCTTTTACATTTGTGTATGGATGCATATGTGTGTCCCTGTGTGTGTGTGTGTGTGTGTGTATGTGTGTGTGTGTGTGTGTGTGTGTGTGTGTGTGTGTGTGTGTTTGTGTGAAGGAGAGAGAGAGAGAGAAAGAAAGAGTGGTGTGTGTGTGTAAGTGTGAGAGAGAGTGAGTATTCTGTGTGTGTGTATGTCTGTGTGTTTGTGTGAAGGAGAGAGAGAGAGAGAAAAGAAAGAGTGTGTGTGTGTGTAAGTGTGAGAGAGAGAGAGTATTCTGTGTGTGTGTGTGTGTGTGGTGTGTGTGTGTAAGTGTGAGAGAGAGAGAGTATTCTGTGTGTGTGTGTGTGTGTGTGTGTGTGTGTGTAAGTGTGAGAGAGAGAGAGTATTCTGTGTGTGTGTGTGTGTGTGCGCGCGTCTCCTCTCTGCCCTTGTGATGTGTTGAGTGCGGTCATGTGATTAGCAGACCTTCTGCCAGGTCTCTCTGTCCCGCTGACCAGCACTGTCCCACATCACAGTAAGTGATACACACACACACACACACACACACACACACACACCCGCACCCGCACCCGCACCCGCACCCGCACGCACGCACACACTGTGTCTCCTACACACAGACACACAGATAGAATCAGAGATGGAGAGCTGGTCCACCCCACTCTTCACATGCTGTTGGCATGAAGGTGGGTCGATCAGGATGTGAGCGTTTCATGGGGGCTTGGGGAGGTTGATGCAACTGATGACCTGGTAGATAGACTGTTAACCTTGGCCTAAGGGCATCTGTGAGAGCTAGCAAGAGAGGGAGGGGGGAGGGAGGAATAGAGAGGGGCAGAACAGGAAAGGGAGAGCTGAAAGGAGAGAGAAAGAGGGAGTAATGGAGAGAGGGAGAGGGAGCGGGAGAGAGCTGCATCTGTGAGTTTATTTTTCTTTTGCGCTCTCTCTCTCACGCTACATATTAAGCATTACATGTTCATATACATTTCCTCTCTCCTGTCTCTTCTGTCTCTCCTTCTCTCTCTTTCTTTCCTCCCCTCTCTCTTTCTCTCTGTCTCTCTCTCTTTCACCATCTCTAGTGAAGGCTCTTCTGTGTCCTTTTTAGTCAGTCTAGCCAGGCACCTGGTGATGCGTCTGCCAATACTCAATTTCCAGATTTGAAACCCCACCACGGGCGGAGATGCCCAAGCTTCATCCTCTTGAGCTGGTTACTGTGGACCTACAGTCAGTCAGCCTCAAGCTCAGACTCTGTGCTCCCAGCCGTCTGGGGCTGTCTAGTTAAGGGTAAGGTCGAGCAGCCTGTCCTCTGACAAGCGTTTGTTTTGAGCTAACCTATTATGGCATCGGCTGAGTTTGCCAGGTTCCACTTGTCTGGCTCCAAGTCATGGAACCAATCACCTGGCGGCGAGCGAAAAAAAGGAACCCCAAATAACAAATTACATTTATTCCAAACACACAAGGCAAGAGTAATGTCCTTCTTGTGCCGAGTGTCTGACCCAGGCTATCAATCACGTCCGAACGTGCTTGTTTGGAAGTGAGCGAAGCGCCCTTCTGCACATCTGAAGCTAACATATGCTAATTGTAAGGAGCTTGATTTCCTGAGCGATGGAGATGTTTTATGGCTTTTCATCAGATCGCAAGCTGTGTCAACCTCTCAACAGCGCACTCACCAGTTGGCGGCCTTAACAGGTTTTAATTGGAAAGAGAGACAGCGAGAGCGAGGGGTAGATGGAGAGTGGGTTCTCCATGGGGTGGCTTGATTGCCAAGAGGAGGGTCTGCTGTTAAATGTCCTCTCATTCCACTCCGCCCCAGCTCCACGGGAATGCAAATGCCATCAATTAGTGGGGAGGCATGATCGTTACCCTTCAATAGTCCAACCCAAAAATAGGAACAAGGTGCAGGCTTTCAGAAGAGGCGGGAAGAGATGATTGACAGCACTGGGGGCCAGTGAAGGTCTCTGAAGAGGGGGGTGGCGCTGTGCGGGGTGCTCGGATATGGCGATGCGATGCGATCAGAGATAAAGCTTACGCAGTAAAAAGCAGTGAGGGATTCGGGAATCAATGATTGGATTTGCTAAACATCTGGGGAATGCCCAAATGTTCACTGTATTTATGTATCTAATGATGAGCTGGAGGGAAAACAATGTTTTGTTGTCCTTGAGAGTCAAACCCTTGGTCTTGTATGTTTGTGTGTGTGTGTGTGTGTGTGTGTGTGTGTGTGTGTGTGTGTGTGTTTAAGCCACTGCATCTTTACATCTCTTTACATCTTTACATCTCATCATCTTTACATTGACACATAAGAATGCATGAACATGGTCTCTTTCTGTGTGTTTGTATATGTGCTTGCGTGTGCTCATGGGAATGTCCCTGTGGCAATGACATACTGCTCCTTCAGAGAGGGAGAACATGGATTACATCTATGAGTGTGTGTGTGTGTGTGTGTGTTTGTGTGTGTGTTTACCCACACATGCATGTCGCATGTGTGTCTTTGGTCTCACATACTTGATACCCAATTGATCGGAGAGGTAAAACCACTGGAGAGCTAGTGAGATGTGGAGGCTGGGTGTCCGCCCCGGCAGCCTTGATTTGCAGGCCCGTCAGAGTGTTTGATGGGGGTTGGCACCTCCGAAAGAAGCGAGACCCCGTTTGCCACTCTGCCCGGGCCCCCGAATCAATTTAATAAGCCGTGATAAGATTACCCTCATGAAAAGCCTGAAGTGATGAATGGGATCTATTTATAGTGGCACAGTGTCACTAGATCTCTAAGAATAGACAGCGGTTCACAGGGAGGAGGAGGGTGGAAAATCACCCAGACTGAGGCTTGGCGGACACGGCGGGGGGAATGTATGTGACATTATCACCAAAACCCTTTTTTAACTGATGTTGTATTTTAGAGGCTGTTTTATTTAAGAAATTGGATTTATTTTTTGTTGCTTTTGTTGTTGGTGTCCCCTTTCCTGCTGTGGAAGCAGCCGTCTGAGAGGATGGGGCTAAACTTGATTGGTGTCTGGAAGCCAACGACACACAGGACAGAAAGATCCTTCTGTTCTGTTCTGCTCTGTTTTCTGTGGTCTTTTTTCTGTCATTATGTATATCTATTTGTCTTTTGGAAATGTCTACTTGGATCATTAGCGACATGAAAGCATTAAGCTACAGTAAGGCTTGGGTGAGCACGTTTTTGACTGTTGGTGGAAGTCAATGCTTTAGTTATCCTTAAATCGGAGTGATTAGAGGTTAACTGATTCCCTATGATGCCAGTCCACTAAAAAAAACGTATTTTGGTTGAAACTGCCGCATTGAACATTGGTAGGAATTTAGTAGAATTTAGTCGAAATTTGGCAACAATTTACTACATTAAATTGTTCCTGCTCTTGATATTATAGTATTAAGCTGGTACGCTCCAAAGGAAGAGGAAAAGATCACTTGCGTCAAGCTCATATCATTGATCAGTAAAAAACATAGTTTTTTTCCCCCCTCTTGTTTTCAAAGTTAATCCTTGCCTGTTGGAGGAACTGCTCCCCTAGTGTCAGCCGAGGAGGTCTACAGGCTATGACACATCCGGAGTCACTGCTGTTGAGCCTTCAGGTCCCCAGGATGACGGACATTTGACCTTTTCCTCAGCAACCCACCATTGCCCAGAGCTGTACTGTTTACAGGAGGTGTTAGCGTAATCAGCATTAGCTCAGTTAAAAGGAAGTGCCGGCCTCACAATTTTTCACACAGAGAAGGTCATTCACCGTGTCAGACACTATGGGCTAGGTGTTTGGCTTAGAGGCGAGCCCAATTGGCCTTTTCCCCTTTTATTCACATTGTTATTCTTTCCTGTAAGGGAGAATGTCTATAAATGCAAACCAATGGAAAGTTTTCTATTATGGGACCTTAACATAGGCTATTAATGGAATGTGGGAAGAATGAGAGAGAGAGAGAGAGAGAGAGAGAGAGAGAGAGAGAGAGAGAGAGAGGAAAAACAAAGGAGGAAATGGGGCAACTGAAAAGTCGATCAGATGTCGTTCAGGAGAGGTGAGGAACAGGAACAACCCAGGCAAGCTCTACACTTATATTTCCTTCAGAAAACAGAAAAAAGTTTCTTGACAATGGTGAAGGATGTGGATTCGAAGGGAGTGTGGTTTTCATGGGAGTGTGGTTTTTCAAAATCTCTCTCTCTCTCTCTCTCGCTCTCTCTCTCTCTCTCGTGCTCTACTTTATATGGGCATATCTTTTTAATGTGGCAACTTAGAAGTATGGCCTTTGTACCGCATGGATAGTTTTTCCCTGGGGTGAAAATGCTGGCGTACTATGTGTGTGTCTGACCCCCACTTGCCCCCCTCCCCACAACCCCTACCTCCTCCTTCTCCTCCGCTTCTTTACAGTCCTTCTGCAAGGTTGTCTAAAGTTTAAGTAGCCGGGTTGAAACTGCATCTCGGGTAACGTGACACGGATGTTAATAAGACTACAGGACAGTTTGCTCAGTCTAAAACGACTTTTACGGGGTGCACGAGCCAGAGCCAAAGGCCTCACGAAGGGCATTAACATTCCTGGCTGCCTTTTTATTGAGCCGCTGGACGCGTGCAGCCGGGGCCACTTTTGTTTGGCAGGGCCCAGTGATGCTAACACGATCCCTCAGAACTGTGAGCTTTTCGTGTCTTGTCTTAAAACAGCCAAGGTACAATAGTACCCAGAAAGCAGTTAGCTCTCTTTCCTCTATCTCTCTTTCCCTCTCTGGCTGTCTGGGTTGGCTGAGCCCCCTGGAACACCATGCTGAAGACGGTTCACTGTTTTGTTCTCGCTCAGCATAAGACTTTCTGGGAAGAGACAATGCTGCCTCACATTTATACAAGTTGATAGTGATGAAAAAATATGGTCGCAGCACACTCATTTCATCTCATTTGACTGCAGATCCCGTGAGACTGTATACTTTGTCATCATTCTCGCTTTGCTCATTTGTACTGGCAGCACACCGTGGCTGTGCAGTAGCCTGTGATGCTAAGAGGCTACAAATGCCATGGTGTCTGCCTCTCGCCGAGAGCTTAAGCCAGCATGGAGAAAACAGTCTGGAAATTATGCACACGTTGCGGCATCTCAGATACTCTTACCTGTTTAGAATAGTGTCGGGTTCATGACGGAAAGTGGGCATATCTCAAGTTTGGCTGCACTGCCTAGAACTAAGGGTGCTCTACATATTTGCTGCCTCAGCCTCAGTAAGTAAGTTCTGGAACCTTCCACAGCCATTAGTCAGCTGACATGAGTGGATGTGCGGCAGGCTCGTACCGGGGTCTTTCGGGGTCACACTCTGTCCAGGAACACAAACGAACCAGTGTTTCTTGGAAAAGAGAGTGGTATGAGGTACTAGAGACAAGAGCAGGTGATTTATTGTAATCAGAAGGGCAGTGATGGAAACCCGTGGCCTCGGCTCCCTCCCAGATTAACTCCACTATTGATTTCAACGAGTAAAGGGTCATGTTTTTCTTAAAATTCTGTGAACTCCTGTAGTTCTTGTTATTTTGTTGCTTTTCGGGAACATTCTGTTGGTTAGCCTTTAGCATGAATCAGGAAGCATCGGTAAGAAGAACAGGAGAGCTGCAGAGGAGAGGCTGGAAAGGACCCTTTCTTCCCAAGTACTCTTCAGTCAGGCATGTGGGCCTCAAGAGTGAAGAGTCTTCAAGTCTGAAGAACCAACCATAATTGGAGTTTTAGTCATAATTTACCATTTCTTTTCTCGTTCGTAGCCGGTAAATACTTGAAGAAAAAAGAAGGTTGTCAAAAGTTAAGTGTTGTTATGTAGGGTTGCTCAGCATACTGTTAGTAAGATTAAAAGTTAGAAGATTCTTGCATATATTGGAGATTGTAGGAGTTTAACCCTTTGTGGGTATATTTGTCCATGTACGCTGATTTATTTATTTTTATTGATTGATTTACTGTACTTGTTGCATTATTCCTTGTGATTGTATATAAGCAAAGAATACCTGTACAGGTTTAGCTGAAGACACAAAAGCCCTTCAGACATGCTTGTGAATCATCTACAGTGATTCTTTGAATCACAGAGCTTTAATCCATGTGTTGCTGTGATCCCTGCATACATCAGTAATTTGAGCACTCTTTCATCCATCCCCTGTCTCCAACGCTCTATTGAGGTGTTGATGTGTGGAGGAATCCAGCGATGTTAGCCCTGGAGATAGCGTTTTTTTGGTTTATGTTGCTGTCAAAAAAACAAAAACAAAAACACTCACATTCAGTAACCTCTCCCTAACAAGCAGAGCACCTTTCCGGCAATTTCCTACAAGCAAGTAGTGTCAGATTAAAATGACTCACCACCACTTATCCTGTCCAGTGGATTGTCAACATCACTGCTGCGTTTAGCGGTTCCTGCGGCAGAGATGAGGTGCGGCACTCTAGTTTTAGTGAATGAAACTGTATTGATGCTTTTGGGTACCCTCCCTTCATACATGATAAATCACAACAACATGAACATGTCAGATATGCAAAACTTTCTGATATTAGATCCTTTGTTGTTTGTTTTTAATTAAGGAGATCTAAATTGTTTCTTGCTTAAGGTGGTTGTCATTCATGATGGAACACAATAGGCCCGATAGTTAACACCAGTAGCACTAGCACTAGCTACATAAGCATGCTATATTTAGAATATCGTTTTCATGTTTGCCAACATGAAGATGTCCAGGGATCGTGTACGTTGTGTAAATCAGGAGTCCAGGTTCATGTTTCATAATGTTTGGGCTTCAAACAAGTAGGCCTCCATCTTTTTTTTCTATCTCACTCCCAAGCAGACAGGTGGGGAGAGCAACAGCACACCATTATCAGGCAGCATTCGTCCAACAAGTCCTTGGTTTGCATAGCGTCATGTGGCGGCTTACAAAACCGTGAAGCTTTACCCTTCATTTGACACATAGTTTCTTGGATAAGCTAGCGCAAATACCTTTTAGCATATTTACACCACTCTTTTTTTAGAGAGATGATTTTTTTCTGGCACAGTGAGTTATTATGAGCGTATTCCCAGAGCCTTGCCAGATGTAATTATGTAATTTGGGAGCGCGGTTTTGCGGTTGTATTGGGTTTTTTTTTCTGTAAGCAGAAATGGTGTATTATGTCGTCGGCCTGTTGTGCTCATCTGCATATGAATCGGAGCTATAAGAATGCATGTAGGCAGATAAGTTGTTCCAATTTGCACAGCTGTTTGCTGCCCACTGATGATCAGTCAGTTTGGAGTGAGTTTTCAATTTATGCATAGCTGACGGAAAGTAAATACAGTAGTTTACCAGCGAGATGGATAACAGATATAACAGATGACCTCACTCAGAACAACAGGAACCAAGAACCTTTTTTTTGTGGTTCACAGATGTCAAAACAGATATGACTGAACCTAGATTAGCTTGCCAATGTTCTGGTTGAAGATTGAATGGAAGCTGTAATACCTGTTCTCCCCCTTCCAACATGCAATAACCCTGTAGACCCCTCGAAGCAATAGCTTTGAACAGAATGGAGGAGCCTCATTTCGTCTCCTAGATGAAAGCAGTGGTTTGAAAAGGTGCTGTCAGTGAACCTATCCCAGAGTCCCTCCATCCGTCCTCCATGTCCTCGCTGAAGCCATTGTAAGATGTAGTATCAGGGGCAATCAGAACCGAAACCCATACAATCTTCCCAGACCGTGGCTGGGCTCTGGTACAGATCTGGCCCTGATGCGGCACGGGTCCTCACAGCGGTTTCGCTGACATATCATTTGACTTGAAAGCCGGGGGTTTGTATTTATCTGGGATAGCGTTTCCATCTCTTTGAAGCCAGAGGTGAGAGACTCATTTGAACGGGTCTTATTTCGCGCCTCCATTTGTTTCCAGACTGCTCCTGTCCAGTCATCTGCATTCCAAATAATATATGATTTTCATTAATAACCTTTTGGGTCTTGATTTTAGCAATATGAATAATGACAGACGGTTTGACAGCACTCCGTTTTGAGTCTGGGGCTCGCATGTAATGATTGTGTGACTCACCACCACCGTATCTCATTCAGTTTCTCTCTCTCTCTCTCTCTCTCTCTCTCTGTTTCTCTCTCCCTGTCTCATCCTTTCTCCCCTTTCTGTCTTCCTCCCATCCTCTCATCTTCTTTCTCTCACTGCACTGCCTGTTGTCTCTTTTTCCATCCCTAATTATTTCTCTCTTACTCTCTCCCTCTCTCTTCCTTTTTCTCTTCCCCCTCCTCTCTCCATGTATGTTGTGTTCAGGTTAATTACACCTGTCTAACTGACCTCTCTTCTCACTAATCACAGGCTGTCACTGGCCTTTCACCTTGTGGGACTGAAATGCCAAAGATGAAGTACGTTTTGATATTAGCTATTATCTAACCTCAGGGAGAAGGCAGGGGGGGAATCTGACATTTGCTTGATTTGACTGTCAAAACGAAACAGGAGCTATTCACCAGTGCAGCTCACCTCATGTAAAATCTTTATATATTTATGCCACTGCATTATTTATTTATTAAAAGATTTTTTTTATCTGTGGCTGTCTCAGTACTATCATGTAAATGGCAAATAAAACACTGCTAAAATGTCATCAAACAAAGAGTGGCGATGCGAGAGGATTAGGGACATGTCTTCATTTAAGACTTGGCATTTAGCGCTCCTGGGAAATAGATTCAGTGTGAGCCACCTCAAAGCTCCACGTGCTTTAACTGAGTGACAAATCAAACAGGATATAATAATAAAGAGGAAATAACATCATAGAGCCCTGGCTACTGTTCGAAAAGGCTTCCTGGAAAAGTAATGTGGTCTTGCATATTATTATGTGTCCTTTATTATGATATACTTACATAAGTAATGAATAATGTAGGTGTACTTCTCTTGCGGAAACATTAGATTTTACTATCCTAACCCCAAATACATCGCATGACAGTATACACGCAGTATTATTTTATGTAGTATATTATTTGATGAAGTATTTAATACATAGTACTGAAAGACCCTTGATATGAAGTGATGCAGGTAAGGTATCTTTGGTAGAAATGTTTGCAAACCCTCTTTCAGGGACCGTCAGGAATGCTGACCATATATGTTGACTTTTGCAAGAGACTGGAATTCATTTGAGTTGGTACACAAATGCCTACAGTATGTATCGGATCTCATGGAATGTTATGAGGTGTGATATATTTAGCTTCGAATTGGCTTATACAACATGACTGATCTGTGATGTGTCCCAGATCTCTATGATACTGACACATGCCTTTTTGAGAAGGCAGCCACTTGCTGCATTGGGTGGCTCCTCCGTCTGGAGTGGTTCATGACACTCCTCAACATTGTTGACAACTGAACTACAGTACTGTATAAGAGTAACACAGGTTTTATTGTTTGTTTATTTGTCAGTTGGGAAGCCCCAGTTATGTTTTTCACATGGACTAAATACATTTATAATTCCTCCTAAATCCCACATGAAGCTAAGTTAATGCCGGTTTCGGTCAGTTTTTTTTGCCTTGAGATTTGAGAGATGCTTGCTGAAATAGTTACAAAAAAGAAAAGTTAAGATACATTTACATTTTTTTTTAAATATTTCTCAAACTTTCTTTGCAGTTAATCCACAAGCACATAGTGAAATACGCCATCCTCATATTTGTGTCTCACGTCGTGTGTTATGTCATTCCATGTTACCAAGCACAAACAAGCCAGTTTGTTCCATAGCCATGCTCTATGCCCCTAGGGGGCAAAAACCCAACAAGGGACACACGCTCTCCGCTATCAGTCCTGTGTCAATGCTCCTGAACAAGCACGGCCCCTGCGCCGCGCTGTTGTGCGGTGTGGCTCCACACGCTCAAGTTCCTGGCACCGCCATCGGCGGAATCCAGCTCAAGCTTCCGGGGATCAGCAGAAGCTTACGGGGACAGAATGTGGGACAGGACCTTACAGCTGTCTCACCGCTGCCCAGCAGGGCTGTGTGTGGCAGAGAGAGACAGAGAGAGAGAGAGAGAGAGAGAGAGAGAGAAGAAACAACATGAAAAGAGACATGAGGGAGTGATAACTTAGTGGATGTACAGACGAGATGAAGAGAGAGGACGTGAGAAAGAGCGGACTATGTTAGCTAATGACCACATTATTGCATATTGCTCTCCCTGTCTGTCAGGGCTGCAGCCATGTGTGTTTTTTTGTCTTTTTGAATAGAATAGATATTACAGTGTCTCCATAGTAATAATAATAATAATAATAATAATAATAATAATAATAATTACATTTCTTTTCCATATAATTTACTTGCTTACAAAACACCTCACGCTATAGCCAGGTCATACATGTGGTTAGCAGTGGTTGTCTAGAATCTAAACTAATCCCTTTCAACACTACACCTTTATGGCTAGTTATGTGTGTCAATAGATGCGTGCTTTCCAACCTCTCAAAAAGCATATCTTATATTCACTGCTGTTGTATATTTGCATTTCATGGAATGCAAATCTACGCTAATCACTTTCAACAGCTTCTACACAGATATATTATTATCATTATATATTTTGCCTCTAGGTAATACCTACCGTCTACCCACGACATCCCTCTACATCTTTCTCTGTGAATGTAGTTCATTGTCAGGTCAGTTCTGCTGAAGTGCATTCACCAGCACACCGCATCATGTGTAGTGGCTGGTGCTGTTAGCTGGTTGGGTTAGGGTGGTGCTTGGCTTGGAACAGCAGGGGAACGGGACTGCTTCCTGTGCGGGCCTCAGAGGTTTGGGGGGGGGGGCGGATGGTCCCCGCGGCCCCCTCTCAACACCGTTACCGTAAACACACTGTCACCAAGGAGACCGCTGCACCACGTTGTTTTGACCTTACCCTCTGGGAGGTTTGTGTGTATGTTTGTATGTGTGTGTGTGTGTGTGTTTATGAGGATGAGGATGCATGTGTGTGTGTGTGTGTGTGTGTTTGTGAGAGACGGGGAGAGAGAGACTTCTGTGTGTGTGTGTCTGTATGTGTGTATGAGAGAGTGTGTGCGTATATTTGTGTGTGTGAGAGGGAGTGTGTGTGTGTGAGTGTTACACGTGGGTAGCTGTATACCTATTTTCAGGCGCTCTCCAAGGTGCTGAAATGCTTTGTGACACACACACACACACACACACACACACACACACACACACACACACACACACACACACATTGTCAGAAATGAAAACACACAGACAAAGCCAGAGAGACACTTATTGTCCCTCGCTTCCTTTTCCTCTCTCTTTCTCTCCCACTGTCTTTCCCTCACTTCCTCTTTCCTCTTTTCTCTCCAGCCTCTATCTCTTTCTCACACACACACACACACACACACACACACACATTGTCAGAAATGAAAACACACAGACAAAGCCAGAGAGACACTTATTGTCCCTCACTTCCTCTTTCCTCTTTTCTCTCCAGCCTCTATCTCTTTCTCTCACACACACACACACACACACACCTTCTCTGTCCTGAAGGCCATCCTTACAGCTATTCTCCTACAGCTCCTACAGCTGCATGTAAAAGCCGGGGGCAGCAGAAACCTCCCTAAAACATGTATCGATTCTGCCCCGTCTCCTGCACACGCTCAGTAAACTCTCTCTCTCTCACTCTCTCTCTCTCTCTCTCTCTCCTTCTCTCATTTTAGCCTTGCTGCAGTCAAGAACAGCCCTATGACTGCTACCACTCTTCCAAGCTTGGGTTTCAGTCGTCCACCTCTCTCTAATCAAATTGTCTCCATCCTGAGGAGGACGTTCTGTTTCTTTTATTTGTATTTTTATGAGGGCACTGAAGTGCTTGTAAAACCAAATGGAAGAGGTTATTGATTTTTTTTTTCCTCCCTTGTTTCCTGGCTTGCAGTCCGCTGATGTCATTCTGCCATGCGTGTGATAACAAATACTTCTGTGTATGAAGAAGAGGAGGAGGAGGAGAAGGAGGAGGAGGAGGAGGAAGGGTTATGTGAGAGAAAACAGATGCTTTTACTGCTGTAGCATACACTTGGAAATATGCACACACACAGACATACAGACATGCACTAATCACACAAATGCAAATACACACTCATACATGGAAATACACACTCACGCACACATAAACATTCCTATGGAAATACACACTCAAGCAGAATCATTAAAGTAGATTTGCACTGTATTTACACATTTGCATACATGCCACTGTGATGAGCCGGGAAACGGTTGTGCTGAATGGTGTTTTTGAAGTGAGAAGCTCTTGATTGATTGATTGATTGATTGTGTGTGTGTGTGTGTGTGTGTGTGTGTGTGTGTGTGTGTGTGTGTGTGTGTGTGTGTGTGTGTGTGTGTGTGTGTGTGTGTGTGTGTGTGTGTGTGTGTGTGTGTGTGGTAGTATAGTTAAACTATGTATCCATCTATTACAATAGTGCAGTGTCCTAGGCGAGTACACGTGTGTGTATGTCTGCAGTGACGAGAACCTTCCCTATGTGTGTGTTTCAATGACCCTGCTTTAATGTGGACTGTTCTGTATGTAGTGTGAAATAGCAGTGACATTTATTGCAGTTAAAGAAAGCTAAAGCTAAAGAGGCCAGCTAACAAACATTGAGACCTTTACCCTGAGGTGTTGCAGGCCAGCTATGCAGTGCATCCACAGAAAAGCATGTATGTTTGTCAAAATGTCAACTCTGTTATCATGGTAGGGAACCAAAGTAAAATGAATGGCACTTTTCATTCGTAAAATTAACAGGAGCTAGAGGAAGTAACAGTTCTTGGTTTCTTTTAAATATGGAACTTTAAAGGGCTGGAGGCTCTGTATCAGAGAGGAGAAACTGCAGGGCTGCTGGAATATTATGTCCTTTGATGAAATGTATCTTATCAGTCGGCTCTCACTCACTCACTATCACTACAGCCATTTGACCTTTGACCTTATCACTCCTCTACACAAGAAAGCCCCACATGCATGGCACCTCTCTTAATCCCAACCCCTCACACACACACACACACACACACACACACACACACACACACACACACACACACACACACACACACACACACACACACACATACACACACACACGCGCGCGCGCGCTATATAAACGTATCTGGCCGAGATGCCATCTGACTAGACGGTTGGCATGAATAATTAATCCTGATTGGCGGATTGGCAGAGCACTGACGTGGCAGGAAACGGCCCTCTGCCCGCGAGGCATCTCTGGCTCCAGCTCTGTGGCACCATGGCGGCGTCGGCAGTGGCAACAGCAGCAGCAGCCCTGGCAGCCCCCGGAGGGCCCCGTGGGTGGCACTCTGCACTGGCACCGCTGATGAGCGCTCAAGGGTGCCAGCTGGAGAGTAGGGCACTAACACAGAGGGGAGGTGCCAGTCAGAGACGCTGGGAGAGGTAGGGGGATGACAGAGAGAGAGAGAGGGGTGAGGGTGGGGGTGAGGAAGGATAGACAAAGAAGGAAGGATGGAGGTGCAGAGAAAGAGAGGTGTAAACACAAACAGAGAAAGACATGATAAACCTGCCTCTGATGTTATATGGAGATTGCAAAACGGACAACACAATGACATGAGTGTTGAAGCCAAATAAGACAAGACATGAGCCCAAACAAGGTGACTACAGCATCAGTGTGTATTTCCCTGTATGACTCCCTGTAGTCCCTGTAAGACTCAATATAGCATAACCTGTACACACAATGCTGTTTTTTGCCTAGCTTTACTAAGAAGCGCAGATGAACATTAGCAGAAAAGCAGAAGCATTCTCAGATGAACCACCAGAGGGCAGCCTTGTGTGGGAGCAGCTGTGAGGTATTTTCCTCCTCATCTATTTTCCAAGGAAGTTATAAATAGTTTACTTCAGGCATAAATACATACCCTTATCACTGGCTGTTCAGAGACATACTGTTCCACCACGTCCATCGTATCTACTTTTGTGATTATTTAATTTTGAACATTGCTTTTTTCAAAGCGTCCATAGGACTGATAGATTTACATGTTGCTCTGGTCAGAAAGATTTTAGTTAGTGGGCTATGGATGTTTATACTGTTGATGTGATTTTGTCCTTTATTGGGTATGAGTAGTGGTTTTATTCCCAGCCAGTCATTAGTGTACTGGAGAGAAGTGCTGTAACCTTCAGAGCGAACGGAAGACTGGAAAATCTATAAATTGTTGAATGTTGGGAACGGTGTCGTCCATCACGGCTAAGCATCAGCTGCTGACAGGCCATCACCAGCTGGCTGCAGCTGTTCCTCTCTCAGGAGGGTCTCTGTCTGTGTGTGTGTGTGTGTCTGTGTGTGTGTGTGTGTGTGTGTGTGTGTGTGTGTGTGTGTCAGAGCACACATACATGCATATTAATGTGTGTGTGTGCCATGTGCCAGAAATATGCATTTAGAAGTAGGTGTGTGTGAGTGTGTGAGTGTGTGTGTGTGTGGGTGTGTTAGTGTTAGTGTATGTTTAAGAGAGGGAGAGAGCGAGAAAATGTTGTGTATGTCTGCATGTGTAGGTGTCATCATGTTGAGACAAGGGTGTGGAAGTGTGCTCTTATTCTGCAAATACAGACACACACACACACTTCAACACACATGCACACACACACATACACACACACACACACACACACACACACACACACACTTCAACACACATGCACACACACACGGCTGTGTTCCATCAGTGACCTTTCCTGTCAGTGGATGATGGCCTCATCAGCACAGATAATTGAAAGGCAGTAACCACTGTGGATCTATTTGTATTTATTGTTTACTGTTGTTTATTTCAAAAACTGTTTTCTTAGTTCAGTCACTCCTCTCATCTTTCTTGCTTGTTCTTTTTGGAAGGCCTATGTCTGTGCCTTGTGTAAGTAATCGTGTCTCTTAATGTGAGGAGATGACTGTTAAAAGCTACATTTTCACTTGTTCTCGACTTAAGTAAAGACTAGTTTCTCATCCATGGATTCATGGATACCGTATAGGATGGCCATTTGTCTCAGACTGCACAGCTCTGACACGTCATAGTATATTAGGTTCTATAGTAAATTGAGTGCATGTCCAATATTCGGCACAGCACAGTACGTAAGTATATACAAGACCAGCGCAGGTGAATGACCCTGTAATTTACCCATCCTTATGTAGCACTATATAATGTCTAAGGAGGTTATGGTTATGACTATTCCTGCCGTTGAACTGAGCTGGGCTAGGAGGCCCCTCACTGTATGATTTCTCTGACCTCTGCTTGGAATGGCTCTTAGATGGAGCTTAAATTGCAGACGACTAAAGCCTTTTAAGCAATTTAAAGCCAAAGTAAATCTAAGGAGCGTAGTGTTATTGCGTGTGTGTAGCTTTTATTGATATAGTAGTCGTTTTTTTAATTAGGACTGCTTCTAAAGTCAGAGTTGTATGACAGTTTAGATACCAAAAGCCAAAGCCAATATTTATAATGCCAACACGATTACTCAATGTAACACCACTGCTACTACTATTGCAACTCATTTTAACCAGGTCTGTGGAAAATATACTAACCCCAATTAGATTATGACAAAGAAATGAAGAGTAAATAAATAGAAATAAAAATAAGCTCCTGAGCTCAGTTCAGTCTTGTTCTGCACGGGTTGATTTGATAGAGGACAAGATGGACTGCTTGAAGTGTAGACAAAGAATGAAAGAGAATGATTGCCACAAAAGAATGACAAATATTGCCCTCCTTCACCCCTTCACCCTCTTGTTTCCCTCAGTGGTCCTCTTTTGTGGCTTCCGTGATTGGCAAATTCATAGTGAACGGCCCCGAGACAGCCAAGGTTAATTGCATTTTAAGAATGGGGTGAGATGACAAATTATAAATCACAGACAGTGCATTGTGTGCTGTTTCTCTCTGGCTAATCTCCGTGCACACACTCTCGCACACACACACACACACACACACGGAGAGAGAAAGAGAAAGAGAAAGAGAGAAACACCTACATGCATGCACACACGCACATGCAGTATTTCCAAATAGGCTTGTACATGCACGCACAAACACACACACACACACACACACACGCTTGATCTGTTCCATTTTAACCTTTGCTTCACTCATGCATTGTGTCTTTTCTGACATACCACACACAGAGGGAGAGAGAGGGAGAGAGACAGAGAGTAGATACACTCCCTGATGTGCCTGTAAACCCCCACCCCCTTTCAACATGAATGTGTGTGGTACAGCATGATGCTCACTTGAGGAGCTTTTAATTGTGTGGGATGTTATTGTTGGCCGTGGTGAGCGGTTTTTGTCCGTGGGCTGTCTGTGTCAGACAGGTCCATTTGTCATCTTCCCGAGCCTAAAGTGCGGCGTCCAGCGCCTCCTTTATCTGGCCACCATAAACAGGAACCAAAGAGTCACCAACACAGCAGTGTGTGTGTGTGTGTGTGTGTGTGTGTGTGTGTGTGTGTGTGTGTGTGTATCTGCCTGTCTGTCTTTCCCATGACAGTGCTCCTCAGAGCATTTACTTTCCTTACAAGAGAGACTGGGGGGATGAATGATGTTGGGCATGTCTATGTGGAAAGAAAATGGCAGATATTAATGTGTGAGGGGCGTGCGGAAAGCAAGGGAATTGGTGGAAATGGACAGATTCCGAGCAGAGCTTTTGCTTTATCGTGTTTTGTTTTGGTGCCGGATGTCCTGGGAAACATCTCCCTGATATATGTTCGGAAAATGTTTTCCGCCAGATCTTCTTAACATCGACTTGTGTTGCTGGAACCTAGTTTCAGCTAAACCAGAGTCTTCGGGATAGGGATGAGAGGAGATGAGCAGAACTTAGAGTCAGTGTTAGAGTTAATGCTGCGTTTGTGCGTATTACGTCTGTTACAGAAATGCCCTCAAGATTCTGGCAACAACTTTAAATGCGCAAACATGAAAATACTTTGACAATCACATAAGTAGAGCACAGAGACACATGTATATATACATAGACATATACATGTACATACATATATACACACACATGTACATACATATATATTTACATATACATATACAGTACATATACATGTACATATAAAATAGCACGCCTTGGCCGTGACATGGCTATTGAAACCTGTAAGACAAAGGCCTCTGGGAGAGTACAACAACAGTGCGTATATCACGTGCCACATTCCCACACGCTCTCTGCTCCACTCTACAGTGTGATTCAGAGGTGGGCTGTGACGTCTGTCTCCAACGGCACGGCGCTCCCCGGGGGAACGCGGCTCTGCGGCTCGGATGTCTGCCGATCGCAGGGCCGTGTTGGGAGGCTTAGAGCAGAGCCACGTAAAGCCAGTGTTTACATGCCAGCGCATTTTCTCATTCAGGCTTCATGTTTGCTAAGCGTCTGTAACACGCAGCCTACTCCTCTCCCCCCTCCCCATTGGCACAGGCACTATCCTCACATGATCAGTCATCGCCGATCACTCCTGATGGCTTGGCATTATTAGCGTTAGGAAAAAGGCCTCATGTTCTGGAAATTGTTAACGCTTCATCAGAGCTGTGTATTTCCTAGCAGGCCTTGGGTCTGTAGATTCCATGTTACCGGGGGCAGAATTCCAACATGAGGTATGCTGTGTCTGGTCTGGGTTTTCAGATGTAAATAAATCTGATCTTAAAATCAGCAGTAGTGACTCATGTTACAGTGCAATGCTAACCTTTTTTCGATGCATGCTGTGGAATAGGAGTTGTGTCATCTCGATGTCAAATTATAAACTCAACATCCAACGGGATCAATTTCAAATCATGGTGGTACAGGGACTCCATGACACATGTGTTATCTTCTTTTGGCTTTGTGACACATGGTTTGTGTGTAGAGCCTGTAGGTGCACGTTAGCTTAGATGACGTGGAAGGGTGGTTCTGTATGTGTTCCTAAATGTTTTCATCTGTTGGCAGATAATTTAGCTTATTTTAAGTGATATATGCCCCATTTTTTTACTCTTTTTTCTTGTTTTTGAAGGCTGATTTTTTGCAGTGTAGGAAGAAATATCTTGTCAGACAAAAAACAAGTATATATTGCCTTGATTTAAGATATTTCATCTTACTAAGATGGTGTATCTTAATAAGGTACTATAACTTGTTACTGAGATTTTATTACTGGTTCTGAGCAAAAAAAAATCGCTGAATTTAAGCAAATTGTCCTAGATATTGAGAAAATAATTCTTACATTTCTTTGTATTTAGGCAAATATACTTGTTATTAATGTTGCTTTACAGATTTCAAGATTAATTGCCTGGCATGTAGACTCATTTCAAGATGATAGTGATAGCATTTGCTGAATTTAAGCACATATTCCTACTTATTGAGAAAATAATTCTTAAATCTTTTGGGTATATAGGCAAATGTACTAGTTTTTAATGTAGATGTACTGATTTCAAGATAAATTGCCTAGCATATAGCCTCATTTCAAGATGATGGTGCTAGCATTTTCTGAATATAAGCACGTTTTCCTCATTCACTTTAACCTGCTAAAGGATGATAAAGTCTGTTCTTAAAGCAAAAGTTTGACTAATACTGTCTTTGCGCTGTATAGTATTTTGTCTACAGGAATACATAATTGCTGTGCTGTGCTGTGCTGTGCTGTGCTGTAAAACATTTTTTTTTATATATTTAGAGATCAGAAGGACAAGATGCTTGAAATAAGAAATTCTGACTTTGACAAAGCAGTTTTGTACTTATAATGCCTTATAATTATGGCAATTCTAGTTTCAAGCATTAACGTGCTCAGAACCAGTAATAAAATCTCAGTAACAAGTAATAAAACCTTATTAAGATAATTAAGGACTGAAACACTTGAAGCAAGTGAAATGCTCTAACATAAAAAATGCCTGGTAAGAAGAAATATCTTGTCAGACAAAAACCAGCATATATTGCCTTGATTGAAGATATTTCATCTTACTAAGATTTCACTTTTTGCAGTGTAGAATTGGGAGGTATGTTTAGTATGCATGTTCTGATTTGCACACACACACACACACACACACAACAACAAGACCTTTGTCTCCACATTAGTACACTTTTGTCTCTGTGAAGACCACCAGCAGACTGTACATTACTCTGGAGTGTGTGTTAGATAAACCAGGCCAAGACCAGGTTTTTACAGTTCCATGAGCACTTAGGAAGACGTAAACACATACACACACATACTCTTTCTCTCTCTGTCTCTTACACTCTCTGTCTCTCTCTCTCTCTCTCTCTCTCTCTCTCTCTCTCAAACACACACACACACACTCTCTGTCCTCCACCCTTTTGCCAGACTTGTCCTGATGACAGCCTCCCCTGACTCAGCCTCTTACCTTTAAACCCTTAAAGCTGAGTGAGTTTCCAGTCAATGTGTGTGCGTGTGTGTGTGTGTGTGAGAGAGAGAGAGAGAGAGAGAGAGAGAGAGAATGAAATCAGCAGACCTGATCAGTTTTTTCTCACTTACTTTCTGTCTCTTTCTCTCTCTCTCTCTCTCTCTCTCTCTCTCTCTCTCCTTTCCTCTCACACTTTTTCTCATTAAGTCAACAAAGTCATCTGATTCCATTCCCATGTCAGAGTAAGACTAGGATCTGTACAGCCCCCCCCCCCTTGCCGAGTCCTAGTTTGATGTTAGCGTAAGCTCAAATGCTAACACCTTAATTTCAAAATAAATGACTACGCTCCTTGTCTGATCCACCAACAACAAACCAAATAGCTCCACTAATGCAACACAATTCATCTGAGCCTGGAGGGTATTATGTACGGGGCTAAATATAAATGTCGGAATGGCGAGACCACCTCCCGGAATGCAACAGAAGCAATTTAAGAACAATAAGGCGAGCAAAAGCCACATCTGAGTCAGATTATCTTTTAATAAAGATGTGCAATGATGGAGGCTCAGGAAATATCTGTGTGCGTGTGTGAATGTCTGTGTGTGTCAGTGTGCATTCAACCCCGCAAGTATTACAAACTGCAAAGCATCCAGTGCATGCCTGGTGTCTGTGTGTATGTTTGTGGAGGGAGGGTATAAGTGGCAGAGACATTTTTAGTGTGCCTCTATGTGACTGCATATATGTGTGCGTGTGTTTGCTTGCCTTTCTGTTTATGTCTGTGTTTGTGCCCCCCCCCCCCCTAATCCTAACAGTTTCTTCTAAAGCCCCCCAGACTGAACACATCATCACTCTGTGGACTGAGATCAGACAGGCGGCATTGAGCCTCCTGTTTGTCTTTCATTTCCAAGGGAGAGGCTCACTTGCCCTCGCTGGATCTGCAGAGAGGACTCTTAATGGCAGCCATCTAACCTGGTACAGCCGGGTCCTCAGAGAAGGGAAGGGAAGGAGCGTAGTCTTGGGTGGTGTTAGTGTGTGGTGTGCTGCCTAATACGGCATAGACATGAGGATCCCAATCTAGAGGGACAATTAGCACAGGGTGAGGTGGAAGTGAAGGTGGGAGGGGGGGGGGGGGGGGGGGGGGGGGAGGGTCAGTGCGTAATGCTGGGAACGCTGAGTCTCTCATGTTAGGTTGGGATTTGCTGAGGACTACATCAGCGTTTTTGTCTGGTGATGGAGAGAGGTGTGGTCTCATGTGTGTTCACGTTGTATGGTTCTCACAGGGTGAAAAATATACAGCTATGTAGATCTGCTACTCTACATACTGCTACAGTGGTAGACACATGGTTCTAGCATATATAAGGAAGGCTCTGGAATATACAAAAGCCACGTGGTAGGTCTGCACTCTACTACTGTGTGTGTGGGATCTCTTTCTCATTTTCTCTTTCCATTTCTCTTTTCATCTCTTTTTCTTTCGGTTCTCTCTTTCTTTCACCCCTGTGCTCTCTCTTTCTCTCTCTCTCTCTCTCTCTCTCTTTCTCTCTTCTACGTGTCTCTAAGGAAAGACTCCACCATGTCTACAGCTGAGCTGTATTTTCTTGAAGAATACTTACAGAGAACGTCGACCCCTGCGGCTTTGTTACAGTCCTCAAAACATTCCCTGCTAAACTACCACGCTTGCGTAATGGGACACGACAGGCCATATCTTCCCCTCTCTCAACTTCTCTGCCTCGTCTGGAACTTATACTTGGTTTATTTGTCAAAAGCCCAGCGCTCATTTTCTTTCCAAACAAACCCAAAAAGTGATGAGTTGTCTGTTTTTAAAAATAGCCTCCTCGTGAGGAGATTAAAATTCCCCTGGAAGGAGTGAGTGTGCAAGTAAACAGAGAGCTGGAAGAGAGATGGCAAGGAAAGGATGGATGGAGGGAGAAATTGATGGATGGATGAATGAACGGGGGACACAAGCCAAAAACCTGCCAACTCATCTTACAACAACACGCATTTGACAAGTGCATTATAATCCTGTTAGCTCTTTCCCCGTCACGGCAATCCATATGGATCCAGTGCCTGACAGGAATTGGCGCGGTAGAGCAAGATTTCTGTCTGTCAGGATACACAAAGACACGTAGACACACACACACACACACACACACACACACACACACACACACACACACACACACATACTAATGAGTCCTTTTTATACAGAGATCCTGCAATAATGCCATTAAGAAGACCCCTCGTTACCCTGCCATTGCTTGTTTATACTTACCCAAATAGAGGTGGTGTAATGAGGCCCCAGTGTGTCCTTTACATAGTATGGTGACGTTCTGGAACCAGAGGTGTGCTGTTTAGCATAGCGTCTAGTTTGACCATTAATGCCACGTTCGAGACCACTCGGAGCTTGGTTATTTCCAACTCGGAGCTGTGTGAATTCGAAAAAAATTCAACTTCAGTGAAGCTCGTCATTTAATCAATTTGACATTGTTATCAATATGATGATGAACCTGACAGAGCCTGACAGAGATCTGGACTATATCAAAGGTTAAAAACCTTTTTAAATGTGTGAAAAAAAGTATGAAAAGGCAATGTGTCAAAATGAACAAGAAAAAAGTTAATAATTAGTAAATGATTGATACCCAGCAGATAGAAGGGAAGTCCACTGATGAGTCATCACCACATCATTGTGTTTACATTTGGCTCAAACACATTACAGTCGAAGTTGGGACATATCATATCAGACGTTACGAATTCCGAGTCTTGAATGTGCCATACCATACACATTGGAAATAAACTAGCCTATCTGTTTACTTTCAAAACAATGACGGATGAACTTCCTATCGGCAGGCTCTTGCAAGCTGTGCATGTTGTTTCATTTTGGTTAGCTGCTAGGCTGCGTCACACCCCTGTACCACCATACCGGCAGACCATTTTACATAGACGTCTTTCTAGCTCTGTGACTACCTATCGCTATCGGCTCAAAGGCAGAACAACAATGACCCCCCACCCTTCAATCCGCCTCCATACCTTTTACACAGAACGAGGCGGAATACATGTGCTCCTGGAAAACACTGTGTTTCTAAGTCTCTAGGGGTGGGAATTGACACAGAGGTGACAAGATGATACTATCGTGATATTTGGGGCATGATACGATACTATTGAGATTCTTTACATTTTACGATACAGCAAGTATTGTGATTCGATTCTGCGGTACATTATGATTTATTTCTCCCACATATTACATTTTGCATACTGGGAGTCTCTGCAGCCATCTTGGCACTGTAAATTTGTTCTCGACTCTGACTTCCTTTCCAATTTCCGCTCTGACGAAACAGAGGGACAAGGTCTAGTGCCATCTTGTGGGTAAGCAATGTTATCAGAGTAGATGTATGTGTGAAAATAAATTGTAAATCATAATATTAAATAAATAAATATTGTAACATTTGGCACTGCTGTACCGATATGATATCGTGGCGAAAAATATTTTGCCAAACACTTTTTTTTTCACGACAGGGTCAGTGTGTAACAACCAATTACGATTTTTTTCTCCCACCTCTAATGCTAACACACACACACACACACACACACACACACACACACACACAATATCTCTGAGAAGGCACTTTTCCACTGTCCTCTGATGTATCTATGGCAGTGATGGCAGGGAGAGTGCATGGTGACCTATCAGCGGCAGCCCTTGACAGCAGCCGCCGCGCCGTGTGAGATGTTATGACACTCCCGTCTCGACGCTCGTCTCCCGCTGCGCCATCACACCCTATTTTTTGGAGACGACGTGACACAGTTCTCTTTTACAGTGTAGGCTGTGACAGCGCTACTGATGGGTAGTCACTGGGTGCAGGCTTGACAGCAGCTGCTCTGAAGAGAGAGGCTTAAACCGTGATGCAGGGGAGGGCAGGGAATACACACTGGTCTTGAGGATGGTGTCCATGGCTTTTAGGATTGTGGTTAGAGTGCCAGGTCCCATGCTCAAAGTCCTACGCTGTTCCAAGGGTAGAACAGTCCGAGACACATGGGATGGAATTGACTGGATATAGCCACGTGAATGAAATACACTTGAGGTAGTGAAATGTATTGAGGACGGCACACGATGGTCCAAAATAATTCAAATCATGATCATCACATTCTATTCAAAATCTGTTGGAGGCAGCTCCAGGAGTAATCAAACTATCTGAATGAATAAAATAGTTTGATAGAGAGACCGTGAGAGAAAAAATATATACAGCTATGTAGATCTGCTACTCTACATACTGCTGTATGGTTTCTCTGCCTGCTGCCTAACTGACGCTCGATCAGGATGCCGTCCAAGGAAAACACCAAGCAGAGCATTTGCTTTCAATACATGTATCCACTCTAACTCACCAGCCATTAGGCCTGACACCCAGGCACTAGGGTAGTAACTTCACTTGCCGTTTAGCCACAGGGCAGGGAGGTTTAGGAAACAGAGTGAGGTCGGTCCTAACGCTCAGTGTCCACCCGGACAGGAGAGGAACAGACAGCTGAAAAAAACTGTGTGTGATGGCTGAAAAGACTGAATGAGAGGGAGAGAGAGAGAGAGAGAGAGAGAGAGAGAGAGAGAGAGAGAGAGAGATACAAAGAGTGTGAGAAAGAACCAGACAAACTGAGAGCGGTTGGCAGGGAGAGGGAGAGAGATGGGTGAGAGAGAGAGGGTGAGAAAAAGAGGGAGAGAGAGAGAGTGAGAAAGAGCGAGCGAGGGAGAGGGAGAGTGAAGCAGCCAGTGTGTCCGTGATTGGAGAGATGGATGGGATTGGCAGTGGAGAGGTGACAGCCTGGGTGCTGATTAATGTGGAATGGGTTTCCTACCACACTCAGCTTCAGCAAGGCACAGCCAAGATCACAGGTCAGATGACTGATACACACACACACCCACACGCACACACACACACACACACACACACACACACACACACACACACACACACACACACACACACACACACACACACACACACACACACACACACACACATTGCTGCCTGTCACCTGATTGCTGCTGGCTTGGTAGATATGAGTAAGCATGCAATGAGGTCTGTGCATCTGTGTTTAATTAAGACGCATAACCATTAATGTTCTCACATGTAAGTGTGACACACTTTGTTGGTGGGGGGGCGGCATTATGTCAGTGTGAGTGAAGGCTGTATCAGCGTTTGAGTGTGTGTGTTTGAATGTGTGTGCCAACAGACATTGGTTTTGGTGCGTGTTCTCCTGCCGTCGTCTGGCACACACACACATCCACACACTCCACGTCTCCAGATAGCGATCGCTTCTGTGCTCCGCAAACAGCTGGCTTCCCGGCAGTGATTGAGACCGGCGCTGGCCACACCTCTGCTACGTGCAGGGTCACGGGTAACTGAGGCACTAATGTTGTGGAAAACACACAGTGGGACTTGCTCCGCCTGTAACAAAGAGCACCTTCAAGGGTGCTGCTAACATCTTGAACCTGGATCTGATGGTTCCGAAAAGGCCCTGTAATTCCATTGTTTTAGTGAAGTGGAGGGAATTTAAAAGCAGTTGTAGGGGATCTGATGAAAAGTTCTGTGCCATTACGGTCGGTTCTAGAAAGGTATTGGTAGAAATGTGTACTTTTGAACATTGTGGTAACATTCTTGCAGCCCTCAGGGTTTTTATCCAATAATGTATTAACTGCAGTCTCATTGACACCAGCTTTTTCCTACAAGACGTTAGGCTTGAGCAAGACCTTTATAGTTATACCTCTCTCTCTCTCTTTCACCTACTCACTCACTCACTCCACACACACACACACACACACACACACACACACACACACACACACACACACACACACACACTCACACACACACACACACACACACACACACACACACACACACACACACACACACACACACACATATCACTCCACTTCCTGTTAAGGTCCAAACCAATCATCCATGCTGTGTCAAAGTAGACATTTTACTTATTATTATGTAATTTATGAGCCTATCCCATGTGGGTTTGTGTGAGTGCGTGAGCTTGTGTGTGTATGTATATGTGTGTGTGTGTGTGTGTTTGTTTGTTTTAGTGGTGAGGAAAATTGATTTGAGAGTCACACATTATCGGCCGAATAACCAGCCGCTGTCATGTCGAATCAGGACCAAGTGACGCACAGGGTCCGTAATTAAATGGCTTCAGATTTGTGCCTCGACAGTTTAATTGGACCCAGAGATTGTGGGGGATGATAGGAGAGAAAGAGAGAGAGAGAGGCGAAGGAGAAACAAACAAACACATTCGGTCATAAGTGACGTGACAGGATATACATACATGTTGCCGAATCAATCTTCAGCAACGTTTCCATTATTCCAAACCAGTATGGAATCGGCATTCTTTACTAGCAATTTGCTTGGAACGGGATTAAACAAAGCAAGTAGAAAGCTGTCAAATATTGACTCATAAATACAGGGGAGGGGTGGTCTTATACAAGACCTCTAATCCCTCATAGAAAAGCAAATCCGTTCACTTAATCGATTCGCCAGAGCCCTGAATTGCATTTATTTAAGGAACGACTTTATCCAAATATAGCCACAGCATTTGATGCCGCGCTCATCAAGACATTTTTTTTTTTTGGGTTATTCAACATCTTGTCCGGCCGTATGACACCGCCAGAAAATGATATACTTATAGAGTGTTGATGCAAACTCCCAGTAGGTCAGTCATCGTACACTATTAGTTATAGCTGTCGGCTATTTGGGAGATGAAGCACTACTGGGATTGTCCGTTTGATGCAATAGATTGTCTCTCTCTCTCTACTGACATGTTCATATTTAAACAATGAGAGCATTTTTTCCTTTAACAGCTGTTTTTTTTTTTTGGAAGATAAAAATCTATCTATGTGCCGATCTCTCTCTATCATCCACACGGGCCTCCTTCATTCAAGTGTTAGTGTGGTGTAATCCTTGCCGGAAATTGATGTTCGATGGCGGAGGCTAAAAATCCTGCTTGAAACCGACTTAATTCTGCAGAAATGGTTCCTAATCCTGGCCATAATTGGGCCTTATCCTGTGGTACCGGTTTCGCCCGTGCTTCTGTAGGATATGTCAGATATGTCAGGTGCCCCCACACTGTGTGTTGCTGTTGCGTTGCCTAGGCAACAGCCCTGTTTTTTGTTAAATGTGATTCATTCCCCAGGTGATGGCATGACCTTGAAACACCTGACTGTACCGGTTTTCAAAGTAGTGCTTGACCTCTGGCACGTACAGTACATGCCTACACCCCCCTGGTTCACACACACACACACACACACACACACACACACACACACACACACACACACACACACACACACACACACACACACACACACACACACACACACACACACACACACACACACACACACACACAGACAGACACAAACACCCCATGGCCACACACACTCACACACGCACCCCACACACACTCACACACACATTGCATGCTCAAATACACACACACACACACATACTTTGATATCATCAAGCGCACAGTAGCAGTCACCCACAAGGGATTTGCATGTGATGTACGTACTGCTTAAGCCTACACATGTCTCTAGAAGGGATCCAGCCCTGATTCGATACTGATCTGTGCCGGATCAGGGCCAGATCTCCTCCGGCGCTGGCAGCACTCTGGTGAGAGACAGACACGAGCCTGCACTGAGATGTCTGCTTTTCTTATGTAGCACTTTTCATCTCTTATTCATTCAGCCCCCAGCCTCCCAAAAGCACTCACCTACATTTGCCCAAATTTTCCAAGAATGCAGATTATATTTACGTACACTATAGTCATTTATTATTGATTGATTTATTTGTGAGTGTGTGTGTGTGTGTGTGTGTGTGTGTGTGTGTGTGTGTGTGAAAGAGAGAGAGAGAGATAAAGAGAGAATAAGAGAGAGAAAAAAAGACGGAGAAAAGTTGTTCCTCAAAAGCTTTGGACTGTGAAGACTGGACCACTGGTTTTGGCCTGTACCCTCGTTCCAAACAGTTCATTTTCACCTTTGCCACATAGAAGCAAAACTCAGTGCAGTGCATTCAATGCCCAATTTTCTCAACACAAATACAAACAGTTAGATGAAAGAGACAACAGATGTTGCATAGAAAAATCTGCAACACACACACACACACACACACACACACACACACACACACACACACACACACACACACACACACACACACACACAAACACACACACACAAAGGCTTTGCGCTTTTTTGTCACTATGTTCAGAGCCCGTCCCTCATTACCCATTCATGGCTGCCATTTTTAGTCCAAGGAATTTTTTTTCGCAGTGAAATGAGCCTGTACCTATGGCGGAGGGGGATGGGAGTGATGATATATGGTCAGATGATGTAGTGAATGATTGTGTGTGTGGGTGGGGGGCTTGCATTTGTGAGCTTATGCATTCATTTTGTGTGCATATAAGTGTATGTTTGTGTGTGCGTGTGTGTGTGTGTGTGTGTGTGTGTGTGTGCGTGTGGGTGTGCGTGTGTCCTCCATAATGGTACTTTTCAGTTCCATTTTGCTCAGCACAAACAGCAGAAAGAGTGCTCTTGTGCCGGGTGAGGAGCAGGGGCAGGGGTGGGTAATGGAAGTCGATTATAAACAATCCCAAAAGCATTTTTCCCGAATCTCCTTCAAACCAAAAGTCACTCTCCATATGATTCATTCTTAATAAGATGAAAACCAAAGTCAGGTCAGCACAGATAACAAAAACCATAGAGAGTAATAGGGAGAGGAAAGAAAACCATAAAGAGTGATAGGGAGAGGAAAGAAGGCAGGATGTTCCTCAGCAAGTTAGCCAACCAAAACTCCTTGAACAAAGAAGAGAGATCAGTCATATATTGAGAGAAATACAAAGGGTAAGAAATTGTATTGTGAAATGAAACTAGTAGGTAAGTGATACCAGTAAGTGCTTTTCCACTGCAGGAACACTTCCCAGGTGGCGCAAACATTTACAGGAACTTTCAGCCTTTCTGTTTCCATTGAGATGCAGGAACTATGACCTACAAGTGACGTAGCCTAGTATTTTGCTCTTATGTCGTGGCGCCAATTGCGGGCACGACAAAATAATGATATTCATATCTCCAGCGGAAGCACTAGCATTAAGACCATTAAATCAGACAGTTTCTAGATAATGTTAGGATTACCTCAAGGTCGAGGCAGCAGTTGAATTTTCCTGTAAAGTTGCTAGCACTCGATTAAATGGCTTCATGGCAGGTGTAATTACTTGATAAATGAATATACCAGCGCCACTATGATTAATTAAAGCCTTTATTTCACTTGACGTGTGTTCATTCAGTGACTGTCACCTCAGCAAGCTACCTATATAAGCTATAATTTATTTTGGTGCATTCAACTCGTAAATCTTGCTGATTTAAAAAATAAAGCTTGTTGTTGTCCTCCACTTACGTCGCGTTTAACCAATAAGCATCAACCATCACTGCAAGCACCACCCAGAAATGTCAGGGTTGAACAGAAGTGTCTACCCTCGCCCCTGAAAGAGGTCGTACTGGGGAGAGTCCTGCAGTGGAAAAACAGCCAGCCCCCCTAAAATGTCCCGCAGGTTCCTACAGTGGAAAACCAACTAAAGGTGCCGGCCCCCCCTAAAATGGACCGCAGGTTCCTACAGTGGAAAACCAACTAAAGGTGCCGACCCCCCCTAAAATGGACCACAGGTTCCTGCAGAGAAAGAGCACCTATTGCTGGTAGTCTACACAACAAGACAAAAGTGAATGAATGTGGTGTTTTTGCAGGTGTGTGTGTGTGGGCCTTGCCAATCAGCAGTGGTTCTTTGGCTATCTTCTCTGCTATCAAGGCCCTACACCTATCACACCACTGGCATCAAAAGTTGCCCATCATCTTGCAGCACTACCAGTGTCATAGACTGGCCAGATAGAAAGTGGGAGATAAAGAAACAAAAAGTTGAAAAACGGGGACAAAGCCAAAAAAAATTGATCCGAATTCAGTGAGAACCCATTTAAGAACCCGTTTTACTCAAAAGAGCATGATGTCTGGGCAACCTGTCTGTGAAGTTTGCCTTCACCAATTGAAATGCTGTATTAAGGTGGCAGTTGAGAACTGGTTGTTGGGGAAAAGAATGCTGAAGTGACCAGCAGTCAGCACTGTGTTGTTATATAGAGTAGCTAAGGTGTGTGTGTGTGTGTGTGTTTCGATGTCTGTGGCGGTGGGGATGAATCTCAATACTGTTGTTTGGGGACACTGAGGTCCTGTCGCTCATCTCAAGCTGTTCCACAGCTCTTCAGTTTATTCCTCTGGAGAGCACTGGGGTGAAACGTGTATTTCACATTACATTTCACTGGGGGCTAACAGTGGCTAAATCACAGAGGAAAATTGACAAGAATAACAACTGTTTGTTTGTAGAGTCCGCATCCCTGCAGTGAGAAATTGAAATCCGGAGACGTGTCCTGTGGTTGTTGTTGGATGTGTAACGACTCAAATCAGACTGATTGTAATTGGCACCCCACGGTAGACTTGTTAGACAGAATCTTGAGAAAGCATTTGGGAGACAGCACACTTTGAGTCTGTGTGAATGTGTCTGTGCCTTTTGATTTTTTTGTTGTGCTTTTGTATCTTTTCTCTGTGTGGTTTCACAAAGAGTGTCTACAAAATGCTGGCTCAGAATCAATGCTTCTTGAAGTGAACAGCATTTCCAAGTATGAAATGTTTATTGTTTGGTTCCACTACGGAAGTTTCTTTCAACCTCAGTTCAATGTTATAATTTGCCTCACAGCATGTGTGTAGGGAAGGGTATATGTGTGTCTGCATATGTATGCACGTGTGTGTGTGTGTGTGTGTGTGTGCAGGTCCTCTCAGGCATCCATCTTAAAGTTTTCATCATTGATGGTTTATTCCAGTATCTACCACCTCAACAGACTGGAGGTATTTCATCAAGCAATCTGTTATTGTGCAGTCATCTGGTACGCTATGCTAAACTGGTGATTTAGACACTGGCGATTTTAGCCAAATTTGTTTTGTATGCATGTGTGTCAAAATGAATCAAGGAGAGAAAGAGAGCAGCGGGAACGGACGTTCGACATCCGAGTCTTACTCTCTCTTCTCTCTCTTTTCTTTCTCTGTCTCTCTCTGTCTCTCTGTTTTCCATGGATGTTTGAGATGCAGTGTCAAACTCCGCTCCACCCTCACTCTCCCCGGCCCTTTCAAACACCCTTTCCTGGGCTCAGCAATCAACATCCCGCTAGCGCAATTAGCTTAACTGCCTGTCCTCCCATATCAGTGCATTAGCGGGCCGCGCAGCTCCGAGCCTCCTCCTCTCCCTCTCAAAGGTCACGTGTACCCTCCAAATCACACCAAGGAGGTCATTTATTGACAAGAGAAGAAGTGATTTTCCATTTTGGAGGAGGAGAGGGGGGGGCGGGGGGGTTGTCGTGTCAAGGCTTGTGGAAAGGTAAACACAGAATATGGCTGTTGGATGAAGCAAGGGGGCTAGCCTGTGGTCAGCCATGGTTTATGGTCGCTGCAGCAGGCAGTCTTTTCCAAGCTGACAGGTCACCGACGTCCCACTGTGTTCGTAGCTCATATTGGCCCTATTGTTTCCACAGCACCTGCGCTTCCTCTCAGGGGCTAGTTAATATATGGCCCGGTGACCCCATCGTCCACGCTGGTCCTCCGAGTGCGGTGACTGAATGTGAATCATGTATTACAAAGCTCATAAACCATGAAACGGTTTTCTTCACATGCCATAAGGGGCTGAGGGGTTTGATCAAGAAGAGCACCTGTTTCCATTCATTGTTCCGGCTCTTTCCATTGCGTTTCTCTGACAACCTTTACTATTTACTCCTCGATATTAGCGAAGGAGCCAAAGCAGGTCAGAGCACGGAGACACACATTTATCATATTGAGAGCTGAGCTTTGAACATCAAGGGCAAATGTATACCTATCTATACATCTATACATAAATATCTATACCTGACCACCTTCTGGGTCCCGTCTTTGTTAAAATACCAACATGATCCATGAATCATTTTGTCCCCACAAAAATCTTGGTCCCCACAGTGCAGGTTTACAGATCAACCTTACACACAAAAAAACACACACTGGCTCATCTATCTTGGGACAGAGCTGGCAGACTGTGCTGGCTGGCTGTGAGCGGGGCGATTTGATATGTAAATGTCTGGAAATGCAAATGAATTATTAAGCTGTTGTTAGTTGGGTTGCTGCAGTGGTGGATGCAGCAACATCAGTGGGATCCGCTTCTACTGACAAACCAATAGCTCCTCCACCTCAGCCCTGTATAACTGGCACTTTATTGGGGCCAACAAAGACCATGTGGTCCACACAAACAACCCTGTGCTAGCGGTTCAATTAGGTAATCATCAATAGATGGGCCTGTTGATGGTACAAAGTCAGACTTTCCAAATGGGGTACTCTGTAAATAGGAAGGGGTTGGCTAAAAATTATCTGTAATACTGAATTTGTTAAAAAATTAAGCTCGAATTTGCTGAACTAGCGTGACATTTTCAGATGTGAGCAAGTAAAGAAGTGAAGAATTGTCTAGAAATATCTGACAATAAAAGATCCTGTGATAAGACAAAGAAAGGCACGTTTTTTGGAGTTCTTTGCAGCAGCACCCCTGCACACCATACAGAACATTTTGGTGCAAGGTCAACCCCCTATAGAGTCCACAGTGAACACAGCGCCTCAGTATTTACTCATGTAGCAAACTCTTTCAGAAGTTCTAGAACATTCTCACGATGACGAGGCTTAAACAAGA
The DNA here is from genome assembly GCF_900700415.2 of Clupea harengus. NCBI lineage: Eukaryota > Metazoa > Chordata > Actinopteri > Clupeiformes > Clupeidae > Clupea > Clupea harengus. The sequence continues at coordinate 37,900 of NW_024879798.1, read as the reverse complement.
AACAGAAATGGCTGTGTGTCTGTCTCTCCATGTTAAGATGGAAGAATGTAGACTGTGTGTGTGTGTGTGTGTGTGTGTGTGTGTGTGTGTGTGTGTGTGTGTGTGTGTGTGTGTGTGTGTAAAAGGCTTGAGATCTGCAGGAATGAGTCATACATCTCACAAAAGCATGCCTGCTCTGCACAGACTACAACCAGCTTCAGCACATCATCATTTTCTGTTTGCTTCACTGCATTAAACACTCTCCCCTACACACACACACACACACACACACACACACACACATCAAACCAGAGATGAGAAGGAAAGTTCTGGTTGTTTGATTGAGTGAGGCTGTGATGTAATTGTAAGACAAGCGTATGTGTGTGTGTGTGTGTGTGTGTGTGTGTGTGTGTGTGTGTGTGTGTGTGTGTGTCAGAGAGCGAGAGAGACAGGGAGGGGAATGGCCAAGACTCTGCTCTCTCCCTCCTCCCTCCCTACCTCCCTCCCCCACTCTCTCTCGTTCGTCCTCTCTCCCGCCCTCTCTCTCTCTCTCTCTGTGTTTCTCTGCCTCACCAGAATAGAGGATCAGAGAGGCAGCCAGCTAGAGTACGGGAGAGAGAGAAAAGGAGAGCGTGTTTTCTGCGCTCCTCAGAATAATTAAACACACGCAGAGGCGCACAGTCCTGCAGTAGCTACTGCCACGCTTGGTCACACATTTAAACTCTACGCTAGCAGCCACTCAAACACAACCATTAATCATACACACACACACACACACACTGATTGTTCAGGTTCTGACCAGCACCCATCAGTACCGGTGAAACATGCCATCTCGCAGCATGGAGTGTGACGCGTCCACGCTAATAGCCTGCATGGTGGACGTGGAGGTCTTCACCAACCAGGAGGTCAAGGTAGGCGACTGAACAGGCAGGGGTGTGTGTGTGTGTGTGTGTGTTTGTTGTTATGTTGGTGCTGACAGAGCAGCAAACCCTCTTCTCGAAGAGCGCATGTGTTACGATCACCATGTGAGTTTAAACTCCAGATACAACCTTTGACAACTTTGTTGTGAGTCTTTATGTTGCAGTTGTGGTTAAACATTGTGACCAAGCACCATGTTTTCAGTATGCCATGCCATGAATTTAGTGCAACATGCTGCATTCAAATGCACACGGTTTACAGGTACGCTGACTAAATAGAAGCAAAGTTTGAAAGTTTTGCTTGGTCTTGTTTGTGAGATATTTGTGGATGAGGGAAAGAGATGAGGTGTCAGAATGACTCTTCTTTGGGCTTTGAACCATTACACAGAAGTAGGTAGATTGTTGTTTATAAGTAATCATCTTAAGTTAAGTAATTTATGGCTTTTTTTATCAAGCTTAATCTATGAGGCACGAGAAAGACTTGACACTTAATGTAGATATACGACTGTCTGTGTGTGTGTATATGTGTGTGTGTCATGGTTTTGCACAATGTTTGTTAGAGTCTCAAATGCTTTGATATGAAGTTGCTAGTATAGATATCTAGAGATGTAAAAGATGTGCATTGTCTTGTGTGTGTGTGTGTATGCATGTGGAATGCACACTCATCACATCGTATATAATGTAAGTGTACACAGTGCTGTCTGTGTGTTGGATCATACAAAAAAAAAACATGCCTGTGTGTGTGCTCTTAAGTGCGGCATCTCTGCACTGGTGCTGCAGAGGAGGGCAGCGGTGTCTGTCTCAGTGTCCGCGCGCCAACCAGACGCATTTCTATGAATCGCTCTGCATCACGCTGCCCATCCTCCTACGCACCCACCACCACCACCGCCACCTCCACCCTGTTCTGTTCCATTCATAAAAATTCCCCTCTCCCCCGTCACTCTCATCGCTCTCCCACAAGAGAAACTACACACACACACACATGTAACATGCAATAGAACACACACAATAAACACTTGCATAACAATAACGCATACAGACTTATGTATATGTGGACGTTCAAGCCCCACATTCAAATTTGCACAGTTTTTTTTTTTCCCCTCCCAACAGTTCCTCATTCTCTGTTAATGAATAGAAATAAATGTTCAATTTCTACCTCTAATTCTTTGTTGTTGGAAAGCCTGGGAGTTTCCTAGAAGGTTAATCATCGCTATCTCTCAGGAGCAGGGGGGGGGGGGGGGGGGCGAGTTCTGTGGAACAGGGCGGAAGTTGGCTGGACATCATAACCTGGCTGGCTTCGCCGTATTACCTGCTCCAGTGACTCAGAAAAAAAGCACCTCCTCTCGACATGGACATGAGACAGCCAGCTCTTATGGACCTCTTCCTGCTCGCTCACGCTGACGACTTACTTCCCAAATCTACAGAGGCGGGTTTGGTGAAGCCTCTCGCCACTGTACAAGGAATGAAAACCATCAACTGTTCATTAGCCGTCTAGACAGCCAGGTATGGTGGGAGGAGAGACTGAGAGACAAGAGGAAGAGGAGGCAGAGATGCTGGAGTTTTTTTTTTTTTTTTTTAAGGATCCTTTTAGGCCCTCCGTGTGGCCTGTGCAGAAAGCACTCCAAATGCCTGGTCATGCCACCTGCCTGTGATGATAAATAAGGCTGTGTGCGTTTAGGACGTTGTTTGCATGAGCACGCAATGTGAAGCGCTGCAGTGCAGCGGATGTCTTTTATCAGCATCTCTGTACTACGCTATCAGAACCATCTGCGAAAGCCAAGGCTGTGTTTAAGAGCAAGCACACCCAGGGCTGATTCTACTGTGCTATTTATTTTAGTGTCATCTCTTTCGGGGACTTTGAGTCTTTTCTATCTTTCTTACATGTGGGTGTGACACATTCATTAATCAAGTGGAAATGGCAACAGTGTGTGTGTGTTTGTGTGTGTGTGCGTGTGAAAGGAAGCATTTCTGTGCACAGAAAGCAAGTCGTTCTCCACTGCTATGAATTCTTGGACTCCCTACTCATTTCTCTCTCTTTCTCCAACGTGTCGTATTGTTTACCAGTCGCATCGTTCGAAGACACTTAGAAGTCTGCGTTTCGCTGTTCTCTGTCAAACACCATGTCCTGGCCCAGCGTTCCCTTCTCTAAATAGTGAGCGGCTACGCTTACTCAAAGCCCCTTCCACGCGGACGTTGTCGCTCCGCATTACGCAAAGCTAACGCTCTGAGGTGGCGTGCTAAGAGATGCTTCCGTACACACTTTCCTCTCCCACCGCCACGGATAGGGAGACAGCAGGGGAACAGTATTTTGAACGCCTCTTAACGAGCCCTGCAAGCGCACTATCATTACAGGGGTAATTGCTGTATAATTACCATGGAATGGCATTACATAATTCAAAGTGCCCGGCTAGAAGGAAGGATTAGGTAGGAAAAGCAGAGGGATCCAGATTGTACGACTGTTCTGTTGTTCTGATGCAGAGGATTAAACCCACTGACATTAATTCCCTTCCTCTCCCTTAAATCAAAGCCTTGGGTTCACAGGTGACCATGTTTGAAACAGTTTTGTTGTTGTTGTTGTTCATTTGTTTACTGTGAACAGACTAGCATCAAGGGAAGGATGTTAAGCCTTCACCATACTTTTAGCAGTTCAGGTTCAAGTACCCCAAAGTTGGTGGGGCTTAGTCTTGAAAGGGCCAGGGATGTGCTCTGTTTTTTCAGGAAGCACATAATGTAGCTATTCTTGAAGAAACGACCTCAGTAAAAGCAGCAGCTGTCATACCTCTTTAGTTTCTTACCCCCCACCCCCCCACCCCCGCCTCATTCTGTCTCTCTCTCTCATTCACTCACTCACTCATTTTCTCTCCATCTCCCCCCTCACTCTCTCTCTCCCTGTCCAAGAGATGGAAAATCTGCCTTATGAGAGGATGGCTGAATAGAGATAGGATCACTAACCCCTGCCTTCCAGCTGCTATTTCAGACTTCCTGTACAGGGGGGGGGGGGGGGGGGGGGGGACGGGACATGTGGATCCTTTACAGGAGCTCTGAACTCGGAGAGAGGCTCCGTAGGGAGAGGGTCAGAGGTCACCTCGGACGGGCCCGTTTGACAGCATCGAATGACTCTAGGCCTGGGTCTGCTTAAGATGAATTAGAGTGTCTCGGTCTGTTTTTCTCTTTATGCCCTCCCCTGTTTCTGTCTTCCTTTCTAGATGTCCATTCTGCTGTCTTTCTTCTCTATCTATGTCACTGTCCATCTCGCCCCCTCTCTCTTTCTTCTTCTCTGTTTCAGTTCAATTCCATTCAAATGAGCTTTATTGGCATGACAAATATCATCTTGTATTGCCAAAGCATTTCTAATTGCACAAAGACTTGGTATATTTAAAGAAGAGAGCATCATGTAGCCTAGTGCAATGGCACTGTGTGTTTGTGCGTGTGTGTGTGTGTGTGTGTGTGTGTGTTTCTTCTTCTTTTTCGCGTTCAGGTTATTGCTCATAGATTTATTTACATTAATATATATTGTCCTGCTCTACTCGATCCCAAACACTTGAGCTAATCTATCTCCTGCTTCGGTGGATAGGGGTCTGTGTTCAATTAAAGCCAAAGCAGCCGAAGCTGCAGTTAAATTTGACATTTACTGGTGAAATAGTGCTAAGGTTAGCATTGCCTTGGGTTTCTGCTCCCTTCTCACCCCTGCCGCTCTCCATCTCCTGCTAGAGTAATTTCCCTGGCTAACAAACACATACACACACACACACACACACACACACACAAAGATAATCAAAAACAAAAACAGCCTACCCAAGCACACACACACATACAGACGGATACAATCACACACACACACAAACACACATACATATATACACACAGACACACAGGTTTGGCTTGTAGACGCATGTAATTACTTAAATACCCGTATATACGCATACTTCTGCACCCTCAAAGGAAGGCGCTGGAAAAACAGAACACCTTGGACCACTTTTCCCCACCAGGCTCATACCAAATAACTCCCCATCCCCCTAACACACACACACACACACACACACACACACACACACACACACACACACACACACACACACTCGTCCTTCTGTGGTCTTTAAAACCCAACACACTTCCTTGTAGTAACCCCTTGTGCATTGCCATCAGTGAACAAATGTAAGCGAGCAGTGGAAGAGGAAATGTCTCTTTAAACAAAATGCAATATAAAGCTAAAAGCCTTTCAGTAACGCATAACATTTTAGATCTATTGTGGCCTGTTCAGGAAAACAAGCTAGGGCCACAGCATACACACACACATCGAAAAAGGCCAATGTGAGCAGCACCTCTTAAGGTCTGATGGTAATTAGTTTTATACCATATATTGAAGATTCAGTCTTAGGTTTGATCAGTCAGGATTCAGGTTTATTCTTGAAGAATGGCGGCCGACCATTTGTGAGACAGAGACTTTCAGATCCATCCTCCCTCACAGAACTTCACCTCAGCATATCTGATTTGTTCCTTGAGGAACAGTCTGTTAAATACACTATATCTAAGGGGTGTCACCGTCTATTCAAATGGGCCATGCATGCAGGGTTCTTTGTCTCGACCTGGGGGGGGGGTGAGAGTCTAGTATCACACCTCACTTACCCAGGTCAACAGACCTATTAAATAGCTACTTTGTTAGCACTTCCAGGTCACGCTGGAGACATGTAGGAGTTTGGGGCTCAGTTCAGCGGTGCCCTTTAGGACACTTTTCATGCATTACTGAACCAGTCCTCCACATCAGCATAGACATACTGTATAAACACAAGACCAGTCCTCTGTCTAGAGCTGCTTCATTCAGTTCCCTTTCACCCCCACCATCTTTGTTGTTTTTTCCCTTTAATTTGACCAGAGTGACCCTTGGGCCCCCATCGCAAGGCGATCCTAAAATGGCGATGTTTTTGAATCGCTCCAGATCCAGCCACTTACAGAGTTAAATAGCTGCCACGCCGGGATTGAACCTGGTTCATTTCGCCTTCCTGGAACAGCACTTCCTGATTAACTGCCCTTTTTGTTGTTGCTCCTTGTTTTTGTTGTTGTTTTTTTTTGGGTCGAACGGATACATGCGAAACGAACCCCTCTCGTTCAGATCTACCCACTTTTCTCAGCATGTTTTTAAAACGATTGACCCAAGTTCCATAATGAGCGCACATAAAGCCAGGAACCAGGTTTAATAGCGGGCTGGAAGAGAGGCCCCCACCCGATCATTTGGCTTCAATGGCCCTGTCGACTGCAACACAAATACCAGCTGATCTTGGGTGATGTTGATGCTGGGCCTACTCCTGCCACATATCAAACTTGATTGATGTCATTAAAGGGCTTGAAAAAAAGGTTCCTCCCCATAATCGATGAAACTCATTGAAAAAAGGTTCTTTTGGGGAACTTTTCTAAAGGAATCCTTGCCAGCTAAAAGGTCCTTTGTTGCACAGGTGAAATTGTGCAGAAACTTCTATAAAGAACAAATAGCTATTGTGAAAACCTCTAGTCCATTCGTTCTTTCTTTCTAGTAGTATTTTTGAAGATTCACTCTTTTGAAGATTCACTTTGGACATGCAAACCCTTTTCTTCCCAAAGAGTTCCCATTGCTGCCTGCTGTATGTTTGAGCCAGGTGAGACTGTGACCTGCGCACCCATCCTGACATGTCTGCCGACCTGGGCATCACCGTGGAGAAGAAATGTTGTTTAGATGTCTCTGAGGGGGATAAGAGGAACTGAAGTACCGGCACATTCCACGGCTATTGATGGATGGCCTGTGAGAAGGGTTCTTGTGTTACGCCGTGCCACACAGCGCCGAGATTCCTCCGAGGTTAATGAGGGGGCAGTGTAAACACACCACAATGGAAACACACCACAAGTGATGCCCTCCTCCAGGAGAGGGGGCATTCTGTCTGTCTCCCTTTTCTCTCTCTCTCTTTCTTTCTTTCTTTCTTTCTTTCATTCTCTCTACCCCCCCCCTCTGCCACTCTGCCCTTTTCCTCTTTCCCTCTGGGCTGCCTTTTTTCCTGACGTCCATGGAAAAAAATACCGGGAATTTTTGTAGCAACATAGCATGCTGTTGTTCCTGAGAAGTGGTAATGCCAGTGAAGCAGAAAGAGATGAAAAGCCCCCATGGGCATGACACCTCCCTTTCTTTCTCTCTGCACATCTAAGGCAGTGTCTGCCTTTCTCAGTCCTTCTCCCTTGTTTCTTCCTCTTTCTTTTTTCTTCCCTTCCCCACTTCCCCGCTCACAGAAATATGTTTTAGACTGACTCAACACACCATGATAACCGAACAAGAGAGAAAAATATGCTAGAGAGAGACAGAGAACGGAAGAGTGAGAAAGAAGTAGAGAGAGCAAGTGGAATGGGAAGCATCTCTCATCTAGTCTTATCCCATCCACTCGGTCTCTCTGACCCTGTCTGTGGAATTCTCTGATTTGCGAGCTTGGCGCCCCATGCTTAATGAGAGGTTCCATTAGAGAACCGACTGTTCCCACTCTCTGCCCTCACTGCAGAACACTGATAACACGCTTCAAAAGCTCGCTGCAAAGGTCACGCCGAGTAATTTAGAGGTTTATTTCTCTTTGGAGGAGTGTGTGTGTGTGTGTGTGTGTCTGTGGCTGTGTGTGCTCGTCTATGTGTGTCTGGGGAGTTGAAATATTAGGATTATTTAATAACTACCACGGCTCTCTCCGCCCCCCTACAAAAACCCAGAGAACACAAGAGACAGCTGTGGTGCGACAGGAATGTCCACCGAAGAAAAAAAAAAGGAAGAAAAAAAAACGAGAGCAAGAGGGAGATGTTTTCATTTATCTATCCCATCTCTGACAGCGGCATGAGAAAGCTGAGGAGGGACAGGAAGGCGTGCTTGACAATCATCAGGGACGTTTGGACCTGTAGGAATGTTCTAGCAAAGGGCAGCCTTTGTGCTTCATGTTCCATCTGAGCTGATTACCTTTGCTTGTTGGCTGATGGGTTTTGTAGTTTTTTCATCTCTTGTTGTGTTTTGTTCCTTTTGAGGGCTATTCGATGGACAGCTCTTTACCTACTTTGCCTAAGGTAAGGTCCACGCTGTATTCTACAGCTAGTGAATACATTATTCACAATAACAGCCTCAGTGAACTGCCTTTGGTTAAAGCCGCTGCATTTGGGATGTGCAGTGATGAATGATGGTGGATGAGGCCACAGTGGAAGGCAGTGGCATCCAGCAAGGTCTCCGCGAAGACCTTTCCTCATTAATATCTGGACAATTGACTTGCACACACACACACAGACACAAATCCTCAGAACACACATAGACTTTCTTTCCATCCACCTCCCTCCATCTCTCTCTCTCTCTCTCTCTGTCAACGGCCATGAAACACTCTCCGTGTCAATACAGCACAAGTTTTCCATTCCTCAGCTTCCAGCAGACAAAACAAGCTTGGAGAAAGGCTTTTAAAAATGTGCAAACCACGCCGCCCTCCTGCCTGCCAAATCACCATGCTTTAGCTCACTGTCCCAGTGTTTTAAACACGTCTGATTAAGATGACCTGGAGGAACAGTCCAACTACGATGACACCATCTGGGCCATGCCTCAAGCCCAAGAATCAATTTAATACAGTTCAGTTTAATTTAGTTTGATTCTTTTCCATTCTGTTCTGTCTGAATCTGTCAATTCATGTCAGTTCAATTCATTTAATTCTATTCAATTGAATTAAAGTCAGTTCAGTTCAGGTTCATTTCAGGTCAGTTATACTCATGTACATTAGTTAAAAAGTACTATAGTACTTCCAACCAGCTTTGTGCAAGTGAGTTAGCTTCACATAAACCCCCTTCCCCAGCGCCCTTCCACGACAGTTTTATAGTGGAAAAAATATGGTGACTCAGGCATCGATGCCTGAAGTTGGAGTGTCTGCTAGCTGTTTTAGTGTCGACACATCCGCACAATTAGAGCAGAGGAAAGGTCAGGTGAGTCAGAGCCCATCAGAGTCTATGAGGCTGCCCTTCAAAGCGTTCTTATATACGTGTGTGAGTATACTGTATACATATTATTTTATATAATGTATTGATTTTCATCTTGCTACTGCATGGTGGTGTATGTGAGCGTTGATATTTATAGCTCTGAAATAGTTGATTGGGGGCACAGCGTCATAGATGCGTAAACTCTAAGAGTCTTCCAATAGGAGGGAGGGAGCTATGACGTGAAATTGTCACGCTGCTGTGGCGTCTCTGTGCTGAGCAAACTGGGACTTGGTTTGAGGTTTGTTTCCCAGATTTAGGATATAGGGTTACTGCAGACTCGTTTCCTCCCTTTTGAGTGTGCGTTTGTGTGTGTGTTTATGTTGAGTAACTGGGTGTGTGTGCGTGCATGCATGTGTGTGTGTGTGTGTGTGTGTGACATGCACGTGGAATGAGTGTGCACGTGTGCAGGCAAGTTTGTGTGATTGGGTGTAAGTGTATATGTTGGGTGTAAGTGTGTATATGAGTGGAACTGTGTGCGTCAGATTCAGCTATGTGAGTGTGTGTACGCCCCTGCCTGCTGCTTGTGTGCATTTATGATTCTGCTCAGGACCCTTTCTTTGCGCCACACACACACACACACACACACACACACACACACACACACACACACACACACAGCAAAATTTGGGTCCTAATGAAATCTGCTATTTACCTAACTCAGCTTTCACTGGGTCTTCAGAAAGAGAGAGTGGAGGGTATTTTTTAGAAAGCTATTCTGCTTCCATCCACCTTCTCTTTATTTCTGCCTCGATCAAAGCTGTCCATATTTGTGAGGAATGCAACTATTTTCTCCACAAATAGACAATTCTCAAATGCCCTGGGAAGAACAACTCCAGAGAGAGTGAGAGATAGAGAGATAGAGAGAGAGCAATGCAGAAGGAGAAGATGGAGAAGTGATGGAACAAAGAGATTGAAAGGAAGAGAGAAGGGGAAGGGGGAGGAAGAGAGGAGAGATTTAAAGAGAGGGAGCCTTCTTTTTCTGCAAAGTGTAACCCATAGCAATAGAATCAACATGAGATCACAGCAGCCAGTTTGATTCAGGCCAACCAAAGGCTGCTTTATTAAGGGTCTGCTATTGATTTCTTTGTCAGGTTTAATGTTCGAAGCATTCCATTGCTAAGTCAGCACCCTGCCCTGCGACCTCTGGTTTACATCACTGATTAATGGGAGGAATACAGCATTCTCAGTCTCCTATTTGTTGTGATCCATCATATGTACAGAGAAACCTCACAGCAGCATGTAGGATGAAAAATAGAATAATGAATTAGGATGCATCGTTGTAGTCTTCAGCCAAGGGTTGGTATAGTAAACTGTAGGCCGTTCTTATATGTAGATGCACGTTATAGAATTACTTTAAGCATACAGACACATCTAATATTGGAAGTGTCTATGTATATAGTGAATGTCAATTTCAAAAGCTTTATTGGTATGACCAACTCCAGTCATTGTATTGCTAAAGCATTCATTCATTATTCTGTTTTTCATCCTAAACTGCTGCTCTGTGGCCACGTACATTATTGGAGACAAGCAATACATAATTTGGTCAGATTTTTGGACAAGATGGACCAGTTATCAGTAAGTCCGTGTCCATGAAGTGAAAGGCTAAAGAATGGTGCGGGATTCTCAGAAAGTCACTCTGGCACTTTCCCACGCGTCTGGAGTCATTCGGGCCACGGCCCCAGACCTCAGAAGAAAGTGCTGAGTCAGGCTCCTTGAAGGAAGGCGAAGTGAGGGGGGGGACAGAGCGCAGGAGTAAAACTCCAAGTCATTTCACCACGACCCAAGCTGCTGAGTCATGCCTCAGAGCCAGGTCTGTCACCCGAACACAGAGCTCCACACACACCAGCTGTGAGACTGAGATGAATGTGTGGGTGGTGTTGTGTGTCTGTGTGTGTGTCTGTGTGTGTGTGTGTGTGTGTGTGTGTGTGTGTGTGTGTGTTGTGTGTGTGTGTGTGTGTGTGTGTGTGTGTGTGGGTGGGTGGGTGTGCATACAAGTGTACGTGCATGTATGCTAGTACGGTCGTCACCTGAACACACATTTCCACATCAGCATAAAATCTGGCTATTGTCTCCTAGTAGAGAGAAAGGGGGCAGCACAGAACAGTGTGTGTGTGTGTGTGTGTGTGTGTGTGTGTGTGTGTGTGTGTGTGTGTGTGTGCACCCATGTGAAGCCAGTCTGTGACAGTGTCAGGCCAGCCAGGGCAGTCTCTGCACAGAGGTGCCAAACCCCACTCCGCAGGGAATGGATCCGACTCACCAAACAGAACAGAACAGTGCTGGCAAGAACCTTTTGTTTCAGGTACCATTTTAACACTGGAGGAGCAAGGGCCTAGCAAGTCCAAGGTCATGGAGTTAAGTCTTTGCTGCAATACAAGTGCAGATGAAATGGTTCCTGTAAAACGGGATGCATTTGCTTCCTGGTACTTCCGTAGGAAGATACGAGGCTCCTTTCCGTTAGACCATTTGACTCTAAGAGAGTTAAGCTGTCAGTCCCAGTGGAATTTGACTATCCAGGGTAAACCTGCAAATGCGGAAAAAAAACACTCACAACCCTCCTTGTGCCAAAAGCCTTTTATCTCCATAAATGGGTCAGTGGACTGTTGAGGCCAAATGTAGATGCACGTTGGCCAGGAATGGATTTGTCCATCCGAAAGGGCCGTGTTATGACGTGTTATGATCTTATCTATTTATTTTGCATTCCTGGTTTTATTTGAACTCCGCCACTCATTCCAGCACTTTCCTCTTATAAAAGAATGGTGGGGGTTCTATTTTTAGCTCCTTGACAATTATATCAAGTTACTGGATCAGGTCTGCTCATATGTCAGCATCAACTGAGTCAACTTTCACCATTTCCAAGTAACCCAGTGGTTTCAACTCTAGCTGTGTTTATATGAAGGTTTATCTGTCAAGACTTTTATCATTTAGAATTTACGATGCCATTTCTCAACCAGTTTTGACAAAAAAAAAGCACAGTTCATTGAATTAACTTTACATCTAAAATAACTTGTGAAGCAGCAGTCCCTGGTTAATGAATGGGATCCCCACAGATGTGGCGGTTTATACGAAATCCCACGCTTTCCTGTTTACAAACAGAATCTAATCACTTTAAAGTCATCGGATTTCTTCACGACTCCTCCAGATGGTCTTTTTTTATTTGATAATGACAAGTGATTTGTGTAACACGACGTACATACAGAGCTAGGAGTAAACGGTGAAATTGAATTTCCAAATTCATGTCCGACATTAAATAATGAAATCTGGAAGAGGTGCATCCGCAGGTAGATCAGCTCAAGATATGAGTCATTGTGCCAGGGATTAGGAATCCGCAATGGAGCCACTCAGTATCCGGAGGTCATTGAGTTGAAATCTCATTATCAATGATCACCTCATCTCAGAGGTAGACCTCAGTAAATGTGTAATCCTCAGGTGAAAGGACAGTCTGTCTGAGCAGCTTCCCTGTTTAAGGAAATGCTCAATAGGTGGCAATGCCCTGGTGAAATAAAACAGGACTGAAATGTGTTTATGCAAATGTTTTCTGTGTGTATGTTTTTGTGTAGACACTAATTTGCGCCTGTGTGTATAGGGGGGTGCAGGGTGGCAGTGGGGTTGCATGTGCGTGTATGTATGTGTGTGTATGTGTGTGTGTGTGTGTGTGTGTGTGTGTATGTGTGTTGGTGTGTATGTGTGTGTGTGTGTGTGTGTGTGTGAGTTAGTTTAAAGATAAGACACCTTTCTGTAGCTCTTCAGTCGTGCAGGAAATGAATGATGTGCATCAGGCCTGATATGCACTCCCATGCCTTGACTTGCCCCCTATGAGCTCCATAGTCTCTGTTCAGACCACACCACAGGGTCCCATCAGCGTGCAATAGTATGGCCGTCTCCCTACCAGATAGTATCTCACTATAGTGGGATGATATCTAAGCATGTTTATTGAAGGAAATAGTTCCATGGTACCAGACTGTAATAAGTCAGAGAAGGTAGTATATCAAATGACCTCCAATGCTAATTAATATTATTTTACCCAAAGTTCCCATGACCGAAAAATTATATGTTTATGCATTGTGCTTTGGCAGCTGGTCAATCCGATGTAAATTGAAAGAGATTTTTCCCATTTTATGTTCTTCCCTGAGTATTAAACTGGGGGGAGGGGCTGAGTGTTCCTCGTGTGATTGCTTCTACCATGACTATCTCATAATGGGTGAATAGCCTCCTGCTGAACACAGTCAGCCCAGCCTAACCCCAGAGTTTTACCCTCGTTGCCAAGGTATCATTTCTAATATGATTGTCATACTGTTCTTTGTCTGTTGCAGGAAATTGTCATCTCCCACCATCAGGATTATAGTATAATGTTGATAAAGTGAATTTATAATCCTCCCCCCCCCTCTTCTCTTTGCGTATGGTCCATCACAGGAGATGTTCGAGACCCTGTTCCTGGTGTATGACCACAACGCCACCTTCCAGCTGTTCAAGAGTTTCCGGCGTGTGCGCATCAACTTCAGCAGCCCCAAAGCGGCAGCCAGCGCCAGGATAGAGCTGCATGAAACGCCCTTCAGGGGCAAGAAGCTCAAGCTCTACTTCGCCCAGGTGAGGCACCCTCCTAAAACACAGAGTAATGCCTAGAACTAGAACTTCTTGAGTAATTCCTTCCACTACAAGAACTTTATTTAGCATACACTATAAGACATTAAAAGAGGTGTCCCCATTGGTTTTTAAAATAAGTTCCATGTAAAATTGAGGGGCAAAGGTATCCTCACAGCATCGTGAACTTATGTCATGCAATTGATTAAACGCATAGTACCTTAGCACGGGCACAGTGTAGGATTCTACTCAGAAATAAGTTACCACAGCTGAAAACAAAAACTTAGTTGCGAAAGAATCAGCATCCACTCGACAAATAACCCATTTTCATCCTTTTTTAGTTGAACTTTAAAAAGTATTTGCTGAATGACCTTTGATCCAATAAATAAATCTATGCAGAGAATTAAACTTTGTCATTGCTAATACAGTTATATCTACTTTCTAAACCCAAACCATCAATACCTATAACAATTTAATAGTACATAACACTGATGTATTTTTATTGATGAGGCTGAACCATCATATAAGTTATATAATAAATATATAAGGGGGTGATCTAGTGGTGCATGTAAGCCAGCCGAAATTTTAGAGTAATATTTCAGTTTGGACCATTAGTATGAGGAGTGGGACTACACAGAGTTTATGTAGCTGGAGGCTCTCAGTGGACTGAGACAAGGCACTCGCTCAGATAGTTTGGCACACAGAGAGAGAGAGAGAGAGAGAGAGAGAGAGAGAGAGAGAGAGTGAGTTTGAGAGAGAGAGAGAGTTGGCATCAAGAAGCGCCTGTCTGACGCACTCCTCTCCAGTCTGCACTCAGTACTAATGAGGGGGAGGGTATAGGAGACGTGTACGTGTCTCACTCTGGCATTGCATTAATTACATGTCTATCCATCCAGACAGGCAGACAGACAGATTGCATTCAAAAGTTTGGACTCCCCTGGTCAAGATTTCTGTTAAGTTAAAGAGTAAAAGATGACCTGTTTTCCAAAAGGCACAAGGATGACCCATTTCTTGTAAGCAAGCAAGATTACTTTTTTATTTCCGTCTTTTTATAGTTTCAAAATAATAAAAAAGGAAAAGTTCTGTGAGATTCTTGGGCCGTCTTGCATGCACGGCTCTTTTGAGGTCTATCCACTGATTTTCAATGATGAGGTTCGGGGGGCTGTGAGAAACATGGCAAAACCTTCAGCTTGTGCCTCTTGAGGTAGTCCATTGTGGATTTTGAGGTTTTGGATCATTATCCTGAAGCCATCCTCTTTTAATCGGTGTGGTTACTTAAATACCAGCGAATTCTGGAAGCATTCTTCCCTCTACCAGTGTAATGTTCCCTGCTCCACTGGCTGCAACACAAGCCCAGAGTATGATCGATCCACCCCTGTGCTTAACAGTTAGAGGTGTTCTTTTCATCAAATTCTGCACTCTTTTTTTTTCAAACATACCTTTGCTTATTTCGGCCCAAAAACTTCTAATTCAACTTCATCAGTCCACAAGACTTGTTTGCAAAATGCATCACGCTTGTTTAGATGTTCCTTTGCAGACTTCTGACACTGAATTTTGTGGTGAGGACGCAGGAAAGGTGTTCTCCTGATGACGTCCTTGAAGGTAGACAGACAGTAGAACAGCGTACAACTACTCCAGAGTCGGCCAAATCTTCCTGAAGGTCTTTTGAGCAGTTCTCTCTGAAAGGTTTCTCGGTCTTCCAGACCTTAACTTGACCTCCACCGTTACGGTTAATGGCCTTTTTCCTAATTACATTGCAAACTGATGAAACTGCTACCTGAAAATGATTAGCTGTCTTTCTTATAGTCTTCTCCTGCTTTAGGGGGGCATCAATTATTTTAGAGTTCTGGACAGCATCTGGAGGAGCCCATGGTTGCTGATTGTTGGGACAAGGTTTTAGGGGACAGGATATTTCTAAAGCTTTGAAATTTGCATCACCTGGCCTTTCCTAATGATGATTGTGAACAAGCCATAGCCTGAACAAGCTATTTAAGGTCTTAGAGATCTTGGTAAAAGTCATCCGAGAGCTCAAATCTCGTGGGGTGCCCAAACCTGCATGGTGCTCCTTTTCCTTTTTTTACTCTGAAATTGTACAAAACAAAAATAATCCTCTAATCTTGCTTAAAATGTTGAATAGAATGTCTCATCTTTAACTTTATACCTTTTGGAGATCAGTTCATCCTCTACTCACTTAACTATCCACAGTAACAGAACTTTCTGAACAGAGGTGCCCAAACTTTTGCATGCCACTGTACACTTTCTGAGCAGTCTTTTCCCTCTCTCTCATACACACAAACACACACACACGGCAAACCGCAGGAAAAAATAAACACCTAACATCACTGACAAAAACAGCAGACCCAGTCCTTTGATGGTTAGCGTGCGCTCTCAGACACAAACACACAGCAAAGAACACCGAGACAAAAGAGGGACGCTGTGAATGGCCCCCATCATCAATCCTCTTTATACATGACTCAAGATGTCACACAAAGCAGAGCAGAGAGTACATCACAGGAACAATTCTAGCCACAAGGAGTGTGTATGGGAGTGTGTGTGTTTGGGGGGGGGGGGGAGAGAAAGGAAAGAAGACAAATGAGATAGGAGATAAGAAAGAAAAAAAACAGATAAGATAGAGATTGTGGGAGAACTAATTCTGGTGTACAGTATGGTCACAGCAGACTGGTTCAATTGTGCCCCTCACCCCCCTCCCATCAGAGTGGAGGGGTAGTCAGGGTCACTAGCTCTCCAGATCAGCCCTGGAAGACAGATTAACCACGGCTCAGAAATGCATGGAGAGATAGATGGATGCTGAACGAGAGAGAGAGATTGATGCTGATTGAAGCTAGCACAAGAGAGAGCAATATCTAAAGAGAGGGAAAGAGGACATAGATTCATGTTGCACACTGCTAAGAGGGACAAGAGTGAGAAGAGATACAGAAAGAGAGAGACGGATGGATGTTTCAGAGAGAGAGAGACATAGAGAGTAAGAAAGGCTTCAGAGGGTGAAGGCTGTAGGCTTTGTATATGAGAGAGTTGGATTATCTGGAGTAGGGCTGGATTGAGGCAGCTCTTACTGGTCTGGTCTGAGCACCTCCTCAAAGCGACAGGCCTCACCCCCACACTGACTCCAGTGGTGCACAGCAGGGGGCCCAGGGCCCTCGTCCCCAGTACCTCAAGGAGCTTCACATCACCTCCATCTCCATCGGAAATGATGCACTGATCTGATGAAACTGATCTCAACTATAGTGTCAGGACTATGAACTCTTCAAACAGTAGTCTACTGGGATCTAGTGTCTCAGGGGGGCATGTATTTTACATGTATTTTAAATGAAATGGTATTTACTTACATTGTCTTATTTACCTGTCTACCAAATCAAATCAAATCAAATCAAACTTTATTTGTACGGCGCATTTCATACAAGGAAGTAACACAATGCGCCTCACAGTAGGAAAGAAAAGGGGGGGGGGGGGGGGGGTTTACAAACACTTGTTAAAAAAAAAAAAACACAGATTTTCAAGAGATAAATAAATAAAATAAAATAAACGTACTAACTGCACTGGCACCGTAAAGGACTACTCAGCACGGTCATCGTCAAACTACTACCAGTAGTCACAACATCTTTTACCCAGAGATTGTTATAGCATGTCAGGAACACAAAGAGTTAAAAATGTGTCAAATAATGGTTCTTAATATTTTTTTCTTTCTAAAGAATGAATTGTATTACTTTTGTTAAATTATGGTATGATTTAATGGCATGTAAAATACATGAGTTGAGATAAATAATGCACCACGTTGATTCCATGGCGATAATGTTTATTTCCTGTCAGGTCCAAAACCCTGTCTCCGATGGTGACAACCTGCATCTGGCTCCGCCCCAGCCCTCCAAGCAGTTCCTCATCTCTCCACCCGGATCCCCTCCCATTGGCTGGGAACAGATCGACGAGGCCACGCCCGTCATCAACTACGACCTCCTGTACGCCGTCGCCAAACTGGGCCCAGGTGAGAGACTTACTGTCCAAACAAACACACTGTGACGAACACACATACACATACACACACACACACACACACACACACACACGCATTGTCTCTCTCCCACACACATTCACACACACACACATGCACATACATGCACATACACACACACTTAAGCATTAAGTTAGGAAAAGCAATCATCACAAACCATTCTAATCCAATCTGTATCCAATCTGTATTTGCTCCTATCATGCAGTCGTATAACACATATATATCCTCTAGTGGGAACGCTACGGACCCCCCTCCATAACCCCATTATTTACAACTGTGGCATATAGTCCAGTGCAGAGTAATTATGTCACCTCCCCGAGCCTCAGCGCCCCCCCCCCCCCCCCCCCCCCAATCAGAAGCTAAACTGTCAGACCAGGTGTCAGATGTCCTCAACCTTCAACCGCACAATGAGTGACACAATGACCTCATCACTCGAAACGTTCCAAGTGGACATTTAATCAGCTCCGATTGCTGATCGCCCTTTCGCGCTGCGTAGAGGGTGACGTCAGGCCTCTCCTGTCCGACAGCCGCAACTCACACCTGACTGACCTTCAGCGCTGTTTGTCAGAGTGTGTCAGAGAGGCGACGGACTAGCTGGATGGCCGTGTGGGGCTGTAATACACATTACAGTGGAGCTGTTCTGTTCAGTCTGCCACGACATGGTCTGCTCTGCATTTATTCCGATGTATTCATGTGTTGTTAGGTACGGTGGAGGAGATGGTTGGTGTGCTGTGGACCACCGCACGCTCACATGCACGCATACGCACACACACACTCACATGCACACACACACGCACTCACACACACACACACGCACACTCACATGCACGCTTACACACACACTCACACTCATACACACACAAACACACATACAAAACCAAACACACAAACAAACATACAAACAAACGTGCTCACTTATACAGACAGACTCTCATTTACACACACACACACACACACACGCACTCACACAAACACTCACACACACACACACACACACACACACACTCACAGACACACACAAACAAAACCACACGTGCGCCCAGTAACAACAGCCTGAGCTCATGCAGTGTCATTCCAAGGTCTTTCGGGCAGGTCACCTTTTTATAGCCGCCCCCCCCCCCCCCCCCCCCCCCCCCCCCCCGTTCAAATATTATTATGGGAAGATGGAGAGGAAGAGGAGGCAGGAGCTGGAAATATTTGGTGCTTATATT
The DNA here is from genome assembly GCF_900700415.2 of Clupea harengus. NCBI lineage: Eukaryota > Metazoa > Chordata > Actinopteri > Clupeiformes > Clupeidae > Clupea > Clupea harengus. The sequence continues at coordinate 19,184 of NW_024879798.1, read as the reverse complement.
AGACAAGAAAGAAAAACACAAAGTAATGCAGTTGTTTTTAAAAATAGGACAGACATTAATGTGCCTGTTTTCTTTAGGTTGTTTCAGATTGTGTCTTCTTGTTTCCTGTCAAAGACGAGACTAATTTGTCCCTCTGTTTGAGGTTTCATAGCTGGAATCCACTGCCGCGGCCAACCCAGCAAACCCCTGTCGTTTTATGTAAGCTTAACGCTGGACTTGCACATTATTGCTTCCCAGAAACGGGCATTCTGTGAAGCATCTGCCTTTGTTTTGGCACCAGCCTAGAGAGAGTTTGAGGAGTTTTCTTCTGTTGGTCTTCTTTGTTGTCTGTGGCCTCAGGCAACAATATCCTGTACTCGTTCGAGGACACATCTGGAGATTAAGCTCATTTTGAACCTTATGCAAACAAAAACCTGAATGGGTAGCTTTTTTTATACCACAACATCAGTCGCCTAAATTGTGCAGGTTTTGGTAAAGGCTAAAAATGTCTTGGCTATCCTTCTTTTCACCAGCCTTCTCTACATCTGTCGCTGTCCTGTCACGAAACAGTAACTGCAGGGTTTCCGAACTTCTGCTTTCCAAAAAAACCACTGAGTTCTGAGCTTGCAATAGCCTATTTAGGCTCATCTCACGACTGAAAAAGGTTTGCTTTGCCAGCTAGGAGTGGGGAGATACCCCATCTTTAATTGGCTAAAAACACCTTTGTAATGACCTGAAGACATTATAGTGGTTATGAGATAATTGGAGTTCAGTCAGGTATAGTAGAACAAGGAGAGACCTAAATAGACAGTCCTGTTTTAAGACTCCAGTTGTAGGCTTGTTATAAGCAGTATACACACACTACCCTCACACCATAGACAGTCTACACGCTACAGTCTACACACCAACCCAGTACACATAGCTGGAGGGCTGTGGAGAGAATAGAGAAAACCTCTCGGGTGTCCTGTGTGTGTTCTCAGATTTTGCGCCCACACACACAACTGGCCGGTCTTATTTGCAAAGGCCCTCAACTGTGTCTGACAGCAACAGGCTAGAAATAACCACTCAGCCAAAGAGAGGCATCAACAACAGCAACATCCCCCTCTCATTAAAAAGAGCCCTGTGCGTTACCTGGTATTATCACACCGGTCAGCTATGTATTATTACAAGTGACGGCATGACCTGCGACAGTTGAGTCCCTGGACTCGTTTGCTAATCTCCACCCAAGTGCAATGTCAACTGGGCCCCCGTTTAGCTAGTGCCGTCTCCAATAAACATTGGAGGTAAGGCGGGAGGGGTGTGTGTGTGTGTGCGCGTGCGCGCGTGTGTGTGTGCGCGCACGCGCGTGTGTGTGTGTGTGTGTGGAGAGTAGGAGCACTGTGACCATTTGCTGCCGCCGGCAGGATGCAGCTGTCAGACTCCCCATCTGCTTTATGTAATCGTTTATTGCTGCGGAAATGTGTGCCAGTTGTTCGCGCTGCCTCGCTTTGAATCTCCTCACCTCGCATATTGTGTCAGTGGCATTCGGAAACAAGAGCAGTGTATCACTTGCACGCTCCGAGTTGCTGTGTTTAAGTCATGCCCTGACACACATACACACATACACACACACACACACACACACACACACACATACATACACGCACATAAATAAACACATCAGTACACCCATAAATACACCCGCCCACCTGCTTACTAGTAGCGATTAACACAGTGTTAGAGGTATTTTACCCAGAAATTGAGGTTTCTCAGAAAGTGCTTAGATTTTCTGCGATTACAACACAAGGCTCGGGTCCATCTGCTTCCTGTAGCGATCGCATCATTACTACACCCCCGCCCCCCTCCCCTCCCCTCCCAATCCTCCCTACAAGCTGGCGGTTTCTGCAGTTACACCACAATAACAAAGTGTCGCCAGAGAGTCAATGATAGAGCAGACGGAAGGTGTGTGTGTGTGTGTGTGTGTGTGTGTGTGTGTGTGTGTGTGTGTGTGTGTGAGTGTGAGTGTAAGTTTGTGCGTATGTAGACTGCATGTATCTCAGCATCTTCATCATCATCCCTATCACCTCCCATCACTCACACACACAACCACCACCACTGCATCACAAAGCAGGTCAATCAAGGAAACCTCTGCTGGGAATATTGAATGTCAAGGCTCTGTCTGCTGGCTATTAATAGCGTCGGGGGCCTGAAAGGCACCGTGGATTATGTACAGGAAGATTTGAATTATGCAACAGGCTGGCATTATGGAGCCTAAGCGCCCGCACAGCCACTGGCATCTCTTCCCCTAAATCCCATGAAAGCATCCTGGTGAATCGCAGAGCGCCTTCTTCCTCCCATCCATCTCCCTCTTTCTCCCTCTATTCCCTCTCTCTCTCTCTCTCTCTCTCTCTCTCTCTCTCGCTCTCTCTCTTCTTCTCTCATTGTCTTGGTATGAGAGGCACTCCTGAGAATCCAGTTTAGCCAGAGAGTGTTTGTTCAACCAGTCCTTTTGTCTGTTGTATATCGCCTATGAAAACTGATGCTCATATCTCTCCCTTGTGCCCTTCAATGGTCTGTGTTGAAGGGAGTGCAAAAACACCCTTATCTTCCTTTGATTAGAATAATTATTCTAATGTACTGTGTGACCCAAGCTCTTCCACGGGTCATTGGATTGGTTGAAGACTTAAAAAAAATGATGAAGTCATTCCCCATGAAAATGACATTCAATACCTATTTTCCATAATGGCCTCAAACTGAAACTTAATGAAAATAGTTTTTTTTTTAACAGGACACCTCTTTGCCTGCTTGGTTTGGAGTCAGATCTTTACTTTACTGCAATGCAGTAGACCATGAGATTATGAATTCCTCCTTCCCATGGTATGGCACTACTTTTGGCAGCGGCCAAATAGGAAATGACTGGTCATTATCTGTATATATTTTATCTCTGAGGTTTGTTTTGCAAATGGCTCTCTGATACACTTTGTTAGTATTTCAAGAGAAACTGGGTGGGGGGTGGCGGTGGTGTGGGTGAAGAAAAACAAAAAGCGGAAGAATGTTGTAATTTTCACTAGAGTTTACCGCTCATCTGCGTTATCGGCCCACTAATCAGAAGCAGACGTCTTCTCCGGGAAGTAAAAAAGAAAAACAACATTCTTCCTAAGTGCTTTTACCATTTTTAAAGTGGTATTTTTAAACACCCACTGGTGCTATTTCAGGAACCCTTAGCGTGGTTACAAGACACTTTGTTTTAGCTCTGAAGTACAGAGGTGAAGAGGCCTTGTGGATTGCCTTTAATATTGTACCCTTTTAAAATGTCCTGTTTAGATCGTTAGATCGTCGTTTAATCTAGATGTAGAGAGACCTAAGAAACGGCTGAAACCTTTAAACGTGAACTTAAAACATACCTCTTTAATCTCGCCTATCATTCTCTGTAATGTTGATGTCATCATGGTATGGATTTTCATACCTCTGAAAAATCAGTGTCAAATACAAGTGTTTGTAACCCCCAAGCACCCCCATTTTCTTCTGTGAAGCGAATTGTGTTACCTCCTGGTATGAAATTGTCAGGGATAAGACCCTCAACAGTTAGTTAGCAGGTTAAAAACACTACCCAGCATGTAAGTGAACTGGACGGTTTTCGAACGGGCCCCGACGGAGACAGACACCTTAAGTCTGTCTGACGTGCCATGCTGAAAACAAGTCCTTTTATTCAAACAATGTTTACACAGTATGACAGTCAAGACGCTGGGATGCACTTAGGATACCTTCAGCTCAGCTGAATTCTACTTCTGCTTAGCAACGAGTCATTTCACAACCCGCTCTCCCTTCTTATCTTATGTAAACATATACGTGAGGTTTCTGGGTTAACATTCTTGACTCTGCTAATTGTCTTCCAAAGTCCAATCTACATGGAGAAGCAGGGCACACAGCATTTTGGAACAAACCTTAAAACAAAAGATATTCATGATAAAATATACTAATACTTTCTTTAACAGGAATGCGCCGTATAAATAAAGTTTGATTTTGATGATTTGATTTGATTTGATTTGATTTAGAGGGTAGATCACTGGGATGAGGCAAAGGAGGTGGTGGAAAGAAGATGAAGAAAACCTTAGAGTTCAGGAGTAGTTTACATTTCATTTACATTTAGTCATTTAGCTGACGCTTTTATCCAAAGCGACTTACATATGTGCGACTTACAATGTATACACATTTTACATTTACACTGATGGCACACTGCACATCAGGAGCAATTAGGGGTTCAGTGTCTTGCTCAAGGACGCTTCGACAGGGAATCGAACTAGCAACCTTCTGATTACTAAACGACTTCTTTACCTTCTGTACCACTGTCGCCCCTATGTGTGCTATGTAGTTTTCATAATAACCCTACAAATAGAAGGGATTGCAAGAATGAAAGCAAATGATGGATGATAGATGCTGGACGAGTGTTTCAACAGTGCATAACCCCCCAAGGGTTGGCATTAGTTTATCTGAGGTAGCAATCACTGCTAGAATACACTCAAGCGCTCAAACAGCCACACACACACACACACACAGGCTAACCTGCACACATGTCTTATTCATTAAGTAGAATAGAACACATATATGTACACAGTAGTTTTCCTTTAACTGATGCACGATGCACACACATTGGAACATATATGTAACTTGTGCATACATCCATCGCGCGCACAAACACACACGCACGCACGCACGCACGCACGCACGCACGCAAACACACACACACACACACACACACACACACACACACAGGACCAGGAGGCTGACACTGGGCTTCAGATGAATTATCCTCTCCCTCTTTCATCACAGGGCCTCTCAGCTGGCTGTCAGAGTCACCTATTTATACCTCCAAGAGCCAAGCATCGCCTAGACAGAGCTGTTCCTCAGGACTTTACCGTTAGTGTGCCCACCCACACCTTCACACACATACACACACACACACACACACACACACACGCACACACACACTCACGCACACACAGACACACACTCACACACACGCACGCATGCACACATAGCTGGATCTCTTTCTTAGTACCTTATCGTTAGTGTGCCCACCCACCCCACCCCTTCACACACACACACACACACACACACACACACACACACACACACACACACACACACACTTCACACACATTCCTACGCTCAATGGAAAAACCAACACAGTCCACCCATCACTCTGTTTATGCCTCCACGACACACAGCTCTTAACATCCAGCGCCAGTCCTGAGCTTAAGTGCACGTATGTAAATGTATATACTTGGGCAAAGCACTGTGTTGTTTTCTCTTTCTCTCTCTCTCTCTCTTTCTTTCTTTCTTTTCTTTCTTTCTTTCTATCCCTCTCTCGCTCTTCCCTCAAGTGCCCGTATCCCTTTCCACCACTTTTGGGCCATGGGAGTTGGGAGAGATGGAGGGGTTGCGTAAGTGTTTTATTTAAAGAGCCGTTGCGTAACTGACAGAGCGAGATCAGACTGGTACTTTCCTCCAGTGCAGCGTGGCACCGCCACATCACTGATCTGGAGTTAGAATCGGCCCGCTGGATGCAAGCAGGAGTGGAGGCCGAGATGACCTGGGGCCAGTGGATGAAGAGTGCTGGAGTCTCACTCAATGGAAAACACTACTATGAAATGGGAAAACACCAGTATGAAGGCCTTATCAGGAACATTATGTTACTATACGCTTACTCCTGTAGTAAAATATAACTGTATAATGTTTTTACGCAAATATAAAACAACACACAAATATACAGTAACAACTAAAATATTTCTTTATTTTTTCCAAAAGTGCTGTAGCCTATACATCACAGCAAACACAAATTACAGTTTTTCTCGATTGATTACATTCAAAAACTGGAACTTATGGCACAATGACCACAACCTGTAACTCATGTGCCAACTCCCTAAACCAATTCTGCTAAACTATAAGCACAATTATGTGCTTTAGACACAAATTTCAATTGTTAACCGCACTTTCTTCAAAACACAACACACAATTATGTGCTTTAGACACAAATTTCAATTGTTAACCACACTTTCTTCAAAACACTAAACACCATCCTCTCTACTTTGCACACTTCATCAATGCCAAAACCTCCTTGTGTTCAGACAGAACACACTGCTATTCAATTGGCAAAACTTCCATTTCAAAGGCTGTTGTGCAATTTGAAATCAAAGCTTTAGCAATATGATGGCCACAGGTTAGCTCCTGGTTTGGAGAACAATTGATGGCAACATTGAAGTGAGAGGTGATCAGAAAGGCAGAGGAGTGAGAGTAAGAGGAGGAGGAGGAGGAGGAGGAGGAGGAGGAGGAAGAGGATGAAGAGAAAGAGCAAGAAGGAGAGCCATTATCTCTGATGAGATTCGGGCCACTGTGGTCAACCATATGGTCAACCATGGTTTGACCATCCAGGAGGCTGGCCAGAGGGTTCAACCAAATATAAGCCGCTTCTCAGTTGCATCCATTCTCTGGACATTCAGAAGAGGGAATAGGTAAGAAACACTACTATGACAGGAAAACACTAGTTTGAATGCCTTATCAGGAGCATAGTATTCTTGTATTTTCCATTGTACTGTATCTGTAAAATTACGTAAACAAATACAAAGTGCAACCATTGATGACCAAGACATATTCCTAAACATCAATACAGTGAGCCTAGCCACAGTGGACTGTGTTCTAAGGCGGAACACCTTGAGAATAAAGCAGGTGTACAGGGTGCCTTTTGTCAGAAACTCCGACAGTCAAACAGTTATGCTATGACTATGTGCAAGTAAGTCATATACATTTTCACAACTGATTGCGTCCTATCAGCACTGACACATTACTGTACTGTATTGTAATCCAATCCAATGTTACAGTTTTTCTCGATTGCTTACACACATGAAGCATGCCTCGTTTTCTCAAAACTCTAAACACAAATCCCTAAACCACTCACACAAAATGCAACAACATTCACAACACTGTGTAGGTGTATTTCTGATAGCACATTGTCAATATTGTCTTGAGCTAGAACAGGATGCAGTCGTTTTTTGTCCTTTTTTATTTTACATTTTTCTTTCTTTTTTTTTTTGACTGTACTGGCCTATATCCTATTGTTTGTTCTGTGCAAATCATTTACACATTCATTTGTGTTTGCTGTGATGTATAGGCTACAGCACTTTTGGAAAAAATAAAGAAATATTTTAGTTGTTACTGTATATTTGTGTGTTGTTTTATATTTGCGTAAAAACATTATACAGTTATATTTTACTACAGGAGTAAGCGTATAGTAACATAATGTTCCTGATAAGGCCTTCATACTGGTGTTTTCCCATTTCATAGTAGTGTTTTCCATTGAGCACATCAGTGTTCAATCGATGCTTAGAATGTCTACTCATATAATGGGCTGTGTTTTTCATTAGAAAACAAAGTACCCTTTTGAGGTGACATAACACTGTTTTGAAAGCAAAGTTGCCTTTTGCAGGATGTATAAAGGGTTTTGCATTTTGTGTGAGTGGTTTTGGGATTTGTGTTTAGAGTTTTGAGGAAACGAGGCATGCTTTCAAAAAATGTGTGTTAGCAATTGAGAAAAACTGTAAAGCTCACCAATCCATGATCCACCACTGTAGCCTCGCAGTAGAAGCAGCATAGACCCCACTGTGGGAGCTGTCTGTCTGAATGAGCTGTCTGTGTGTATTTATAGTCCTGTCCCTCATAGTGTAGCACATACGAGGGATTAAATGCCCTGATGGCGACACAGTGACTGCACACTACTGCACATTAGCTATGTTCATGCATGAGGAAGCGCACCACTCATTTCACCTCGACTCACTAAAATGTCATGTATACTCTGTCATGCTGTAGGTGAATTAAATATTCCAACCGCATTCCCTGTATCATATTAGTTTTCGGTTCAGGTGGAGTATATGTGTCTCTGTGTGTGTGTGTGTGTGTGTGTGTTGAAGGGGCGAGAGCAGTTATGTGTGAGTGTGTGTGTGTGTGTGTGTGTGTGTGTGTGTGTGTGTGTGGAAGGGGCGAAAGCAGTTATGTGTGTGTGTGTGTGTGTGTGTGTGTGTGTGTGTGTGTGTGTGTGTGTGTGTGTGTGTGTGTGTGTGTGTGTGTGTGTGTGTGTGTGTGTGTGTGTGTGGAAGAGGCGAAAGCAGTTATGTGTGAGTGTGTGTGGGTGTGCCTGTGTGGGTACCGCTGGCTTCTTGCCTACTATACACCTCCCTAGAGAAACTTTCCTGATTTCGTTTCCACGCTCATTTAACACTTCCCCTAATAAACTATCCAGCTAACACACACACACACACACACACACACACACGCACACACACACACACACACACACACACTTAAAGCACAGTGGCCCTATCTTGCACCTCTGCTCCATTTAATTGTTTATTGACATGACGATTTGTAAACAGGAGTGCGTTTCCATTAAGTGTGATTGTCTAATTGTCCCTCCATCAACCACCACCACTCCTCATTTAACAGTACTGAGGCCAGAGAGCTTTTATCCACACTAATTACACACATTTTTAATCTCAGCTGAGCTCCACTGAAGATTTGCCCCTGGTTTTGTTTTGTGTTGAAGCATCCGTCTTCTCATGTTGTTGTTCTTGTTGTTGTTTTTTTTTGTAGTTGTTGTTGTTGATGTTGGGGTGGATGCAGAGGCAGATGACACACGACAGTGATGGATTCAGTCATGACCAGGTCCTCATGCCCAATACCTCTTTTCTTCGCTCCAACTTGGCCCCTGAGTTAACTGGGCGGAGGTGACTCATAAATATAGTCAAGCCTCCATAAAAAGGTTGATAGATGATGAAACACACACACACACACACACACACACACACACACACACACACATATATATATACAGAGAGAGAAGGGAAGAGAGGGAGAGGTATTGTCAGCATAATTAATATCGTTACTGACAGATGTGTGGTGAACACAGCTTTGACTTTTAAAAGTATGGTAACATTGCCTACCTATGGTCAAAGGCGAAATCTATGTGTGTGTGTGTGTGTGTGTGTGTGTGTGTGTGTGTGTGTGTGTGTGTGTGTGTGTGTTTGTGTTAGTGTGTGTCTGTGCGTGCGTGTGTGTGTCTGTGCGTGCGTGCACGCATTACTTAACACATATGCATACATTCAGGTATTTTTCCATGTTCAAGCATCCATGTGTTTTCATTCTACTCTGCTCCTTTCGTTCTTTCCATCCACTCCTCTGAATGGTCTAAAGAGCTGCGGAGCCCCAGCGGCAAGTCCTATTACAGTGCTCCTGTTTACAGGCACACACCCTCAGCAGGTCTGAGCAACAACAGCGGGGCCTAATGAAAAACTTCACCTGCATCTGTGGGTGCTTAGAAGGGCCACGTGCTGCCAAGCATGGTTCACACAGAGAGTGGGGAGTGGAGGAGTGGGGAACAGGAGAAGGTTCTAGAAGCAGTAGAGAGGGATACAGAGGAGGAGCAGGAGGGGACGAGGAAAACGGTGAGCATATTATGATGGAGATGAAGCTCCAGTCTGTCAGACAGTCTGCCACACACACACACACACACACACACACACACACACACACACACACACACACAGGGAGACACTCTTCCAGACATGCTCTAATAATCCTCTCCAGTCCCCTGCCCGCAGTGCTCAGTTACAGTAGGCTGTTTGCGTGAAGTATGTTAAAAACATGAAGTTAACCTGACACGCGTGCCCAAAAGCATCTGTAAACCAGGGTCTCTATAAACAACAATACACAAGATTCCAGAGATATTACACTCTGAAGTTGGCCTGGATCATGTACTCTTGGTTGTACTAGTTCAGGCTTGGTGTTGAAGCTCTGCTGTACACAAATAGTATTGTATGTGATGTTTATAACAATTATATATAATTATATATATATATAATTCCATAGAAGAGAGAGAGAAAGAGAGAGAAAAAAAGAGAGAGAGAGATGGGGGAGAGAGGGAGGAGAGAGAGAAGGGGAACGAGAATGGGGGGCGACAGTGGTACAGGAGGTAGAGAAGTCGTTTAGTAATCAGAAGGTTGCTAGTTCGATTCCCTGTCGAAGCGTCCTTGAGCAAGACACTGAACCCCTAATTGCTCCTGATGTGCAGTGTGCCATCAGTGTAAAATGTAAAATGTGTATACATCCTTGTAAGTCGCTTTGGATAAAAGCGTCTGCTAAATGACTAAATGTAAATGTAGATGAGAAGACAGAGGGCAGAGAGAAAATATTAGGCTCACCATTGCAGAGATATGAGCATACCAGCAACCCTGGCAGACAAACACACACACACCCTCCTCATTTTCACCTCTATAACAATATATAATTGTTATAAACATCACATACAATACTTTGTGTACAGCAGAGCTTCAACACCAAACTATATATACATAAATAGAACCAGCCAGAAGCTCCAAGTCAAAGAGTGTTTGACTGACACCCAGGAGGCCCAAAGGTGACAGGTTGAGCAGAGCATATACATGGACTGGAGAGGTTTGTTTGCCGATCTCAAATCACCAGGGCTGCAGGTCTTGCGTAATGTCACTTTAATCGAATTTGAGCTATTCGAGATTGACAGTTTGGTTTTGCCTGACATGGAGACACAAGCAGTGGTACAGCGGAAGCAGTTTTGCTTTTATTACGTCAAGAAGCTGTTACACTGTAATGAATCCATGCCCATCCATGATGTTCCTTTCATTCCCGGACATGTACTGCTTACTTGCTTACTTACCTGCATAGTATGGACTTCTGAGGGGTCACCTGTGCGTACTGTTTACTTGCTTACTTACCTGCAGAGTATGGACTTCTGAGCGGTCACCTGTGCGTACTGTTTACTTGCTTACTTACCTGCAGAGTATGGACTTCTGAGCGGTCATCATCGGTGCTCATAATAATCTCCGTGGTGATGAGTGTCTCAGCACCGTGTGAAAGGGTTAAACATTTCCACTGGGGATAAGGGGACGCAGCGGAGGTTTATTTTGGGACTGTTGCTAAGGAATGCTGTATATTTGAAAAATGGAAATTCGGGGGAAAGAGGGAGGGGGGTGAAGCAGTAGGGAGAGGGAGGGAGGGAGGGAGAGAGAGAGGGAGAGATTTTGTGTGAAGTGTTTGGCCTTGCTTGAAAGAATGCGGTTAAAAATAGACATGAGTGTGTGCGTGTGTGTGTGTGTGTGTGTGTGTCACTGGGCCACTCCACTAAACTCAGATGAGAGGGAGCGAGAGAGAGAGACAACATCCATCTGTCCTCTTAAGTGATACAAGCCATCCAGGGGGGTATGATCTCTCTCTCTCTCTCTCTCTCTCTCTCTCTCTCTCTCTCTGTTCATGTGTGTGAGTTTGTTGTTCACCCTGTTTTTTTCTCCTTCTCTTTCTCTCTCTCTCTCTCTCTTTCTGTATTTTTGTGTTATTCCCTCTCTCCCTCTTTGTTGTCAACCTGCATGACAGGACTCTTCCTCTTCATCCTCCTCTCATTCATATCCTCACAAGCCAATAAACAGCAGAGGAGATGATGCGGGCCCACACGTGAACAGCATAGCAATGAGAGAGGTGATGTTGAGGATGAGGACACAGCCTGCGGGAGAGAGAGAGAGAGAGAGAGAGAGAGAGAGAGAGAGAGAGAGAGAGAGAGAAAGGAGGAATACGCACTGTTGTCATTAAAGCCCCCTTCATCCCAATTCCGTTTTGTTTTGGTCAGGCTTATAAAGCATGAATGAAAA